>NC_087188.1:4123534-4361034 GCF_035594125.1 Scylla paramamosain
TTGATTAAAAAAACAGATCAATTATTACTGAGCAGTGCTGTGAATGGACAGTGTGATGCTTGGTTAAACAAACAGGAAGGGTAAACAGGGTGGTGGAGTCATGGTAGTGACTAAAAAGAACCCAAAAGTGAGTAGAGCCAGCTGTGGAAAGGAGAGTGCTAAAATAATTAGGTTCAGATTGGGAGATGGAAACATAAAAAGAAGAGATTTTGTTGTGGGTTACCGTATTTGATGGCTCATAAGACGCATGGGCTCATAAGACGCACCCAGTTATGGCAGACATTGAAAAGAAAAAAAAAAGATAATTGAGTGAATTTAAGCTCTGAATATGAAGTGAAGGATTTCACATGACATCTGAAGACTCTCACATGCATTTAGATCATTATTAGATCCCAATATTTTACATTTAAAAACTTCAATATTTGCTAGTAGCCTACGTAACAATCCTGCTGTGAGATGTAAACATATGGTGTCGGCAGTGACTGTGAGAGAGTACAAGGATAATAAAGTTTGTTCATGAGCATGTTAAAAGATAGGAGCAATTTTAATTGTATGAAAGTGTGTCTTACCTCAAGAAGCAACAGCATCACACTGTAAAGAACGCAATGAAGCTCACCTTTGTCACCGGGTTCAGCACATAACTAATCGCTTGTTTGTTTTGGTACATGCAGTGCGTGGTGCATGGTCACTTAATCAAATTCTTCCTGACTGGTGTCATTCTATGAGAATTACCAGCAAGTATGATCCATTATATATTGTTACCCTGAAAGAAAGAGTTGTTTTATGGTGCAATACCAATCATCACTTTGTTTACATGTGCAAAGATGTCTGGGGTTTGATTTTAGAGACTCTGTTGCCATAGACTTACCATCAACCACTGCTTCAATGCTGAACCTTGGCCTCAAAGGACGCAGGCTCATTTCCTGAGACATTTTTTTTTGGAGAAAAGGTGTATCTTATGAGCCATCAAATACAGTATGTTCCACCTAAAACAGGATCATGGGGAGAAGCAGAACATGCCTAGATGCTAAGGAATATAAAATTGTCATTAATGGAATTGACGAAGGATAATGACAAACTTGTACTTAGGGGTGACTTTAATTGTAAAGAAGTATGCTGGAAGGAACTGACAACTGAGGGAGGTGAAAATTCCCGGGGATATATATTGCTCAACATGATTATGGAGAACACAATGACACAGCAGGTTCAGCAGAACACCAGATAAAGAAATAATGATGATCCCTCACAACTTTGACTAATCTTCAACAAAGAGCCTGAGATAGTCAGAAAGGTTACTTACAATCATCCTATTGCCAACAGTGACCACATATTGATTGAAATAGATTTTTTAGGAGATGCATCATTTGTAAGGAAAGAAGAGCACAAGGAAAGGAGATTAGTTTATAGTAAAACAGACTCTGAAGAACTTGGAAAACATTTTTAAAGAGCCAGAATGGAACAACTTTTTTATGGCAGATATCTATAAAAAGGGAGTGGAACATGTACCAAAATTAAAACATAAGAAGACTAAAAGTAATGAGTCATTTAATAGGTGAGGTGAAGTGAAGGAAAGAAGAGACAGGGCATGAAAGAGATAGAGGAGACATCCAGAGAGGTGGCTGGAGTATGTAAGTGCAAGAAATAAATATGTGGAAATACATAGGGAGGAAAAAAAAAATTGACAAGTGTAAGAATCAACAAAAATCTTCTATAGACTTGTGAATAGCAAATTGAAAAAAAAGGAAACTCTTCTGTAGATCTGTGAATGGCAAACTGAAAAATAAACAAGAAATAAGGAAGTTATGCAGGGATAGAATGGGATATGAAGGCAATTTGGAAATGGCTGAGATTATGAATGAGCACTTCCAAGCAGTCTTTACAAGGGAGGGTGATCAGGGTGAGGAAGGACAAGAATGAGAAAGATCAGTTCCTATGGGGAATAAAGAGATCACAACTCAAGAAATAAAAAAAGTTAATGATTTTTTTTTTTGTGTAGGAAGGACACTGGCCAAGGGCAACAAAAATCCAATAAAAAAATATGCCCACTGAAATGCCAGTCCCATAAAAGGGTCAAAGCAGTGGTCAAAAATTGATGAATAAGTGTCTTGAAACCTCCCTCTTGAAGGAATTCAAGTCATAGGAAGGTGGAAATACAGAAGCAGGCAGGGATTTCCAGAGTTTACCAGAGAAAGGGATGAATGATTGAGAATACTGGTTAACTCTTGCATTAGAGAGGTGGAGAGAATAGGGGCAAGAGAAAGAAGAAAGTCTTGTGCAGCGAGGCTGTGGAAGGAGGGGAGGAATGCAGTTAGTAAGATCAGAAGAGCAGTTAGCATGAAAATAGCGTTAGAAGACAGCTAGATATGCAACATTGCGGCGGTGAGAGAGAGGCTGAAGACAGTCAGTTAGAGGAGAGGAGTTGATGAGACGAAAAGCTTTTGATTCCATCCTGTCTAGAAGAGCAGTATGAGTGGAACCCCCCCAAACATGTGAAGCATACTCCATACATGGACGGATAAGGCCCTTGTACAGAGTTAGCAGCTGGGGGGGTGAGAAAAACTGGTGGAGACATCTCAGAACACCTAACTTCATAGAAGCTGTTTTAGCTAGAGATGAGATATGAATTTTCCAGTTCAGATTATACGTAAAGGACAGACCGAGGATGTTCAGTGTAGAAGAGGGGGACAGTTGAGGGTCATTGAAGAAGAGGGGATAGTTGTCTGGAAGGTTGTGTCGAGTTGATAGATGGAGGAATTGAGTTTTTGAGGCATTGAACAATACCAAGTTTGCTCTGCCCCAATCAGAAATTTTAGAAAGATCAGAAGTCAAGCATTCTGTGGCTTCCCTGCGTGATATGTTTACCTCCTGAAAGGTTGGACATCTATGAAAAGACGTGGAAAAGTGCAGGGTGGTATCATCAGCATAGGAGTGGATAGGACAAGAAGTTTGGTTTAGAAGATCATTAATGAATAATAAGAAGAGAGTTGGTGACAGGACAGAACCCTGAGGAACACCACTGTTAATAGATTTAGGAGAAGAACAGTGACCGTCTACCACAGCAGCAATAGAACGGTCAGAAAGGAAACTTGAGATGAAGTTACAGAGAGAAGGATAGAAACTGTAGAAGGGTAATTTGGAAATCAAAGCTTTGTGCCAGACTCTATCAAAAGCTTTTGATATGTCCAAGGCAACAGTAAAAGTTTCAGCAAAATCTCTAAAAGAGGATGACCAGGGCTCAGTAAGGAAAGCCAGAAGATCACCAGTAGAGCGGCCTTGACGGAAACCATACTGGCGATCAGATAGAAGGTTGTGAAGTGATAGATGTTTTCGAATCTTCCTGTTGAGGATAGATTCAAAAACTTTAGATAGGCAAAAAATTAAAGCAATAGGACGGTAGTTTGAGGGATTAGAACGGTCACCCTTTTTAGGAACAGGTTGAATGTAGGAAAACTTCCAGCAAGAAGGAAAGGTAGATGTTGACAGACAGAGCTGAAAGAGTGTGACTAGGCAAGGTGCAAGCACACAGGCACAGTTTTGGAGAATAATAGGAGGGACCCCATCAGGTCCATAAGCCTTCTGAGGGTTTAGGCCAGTGAGGGCATGGAAAACATCATTGTTTAACATGTGGCATAAAGTAGTTAGAGGGTGGAGGAGAGGGAGGAACAAGCCCAGAATCATCCAAGGTAGAGTTTTTGGCAAAGGTTTGAGAGAAGAGTTCAGCTTTAGAAATAGATGTGATAGCAGTAGTGCCATCTGGTTGAAATAGAGGAGGGAAAGAAGAGGAACCAAAGTTATTGGAGATATTTTTGGCTAGAAGCCAGAAGTCACGAGGGGAGTTAGATCTTGAAAGGTTTTGACATTTTCTGTTAATGAAGGAGTTTTTGGCTAGTTGGAGAACAGACTTGGCGTGGTTCCGGGCAGAAATATAAAGTGCATGAGATTCTGGTGATGGAAGGCTTAAGTACCTTTTGTGGGCCACCTCTCTATCATGTATAGCACGAGAACAAGCTGTGTTAAACCAAGGTTTAGAAGGTTTAGGACGAGAAAAAGAGTGAGGAATGTACGCCTCCATGCCAGACACTATCACCTCTGTTATGTGCTCAGCACACAAAGATGGGTCTCTGACACAGAAGCAGTAGTCATTCCAAGGAAAATCAGCAAAATACCTCCTCACGTCCCCCCAACTAACAGAGGCAAAACGCCAGAGGCACCTTCGCTTAGGGGGATCCTGAGGAGGGATTGGAGCGATAGGACAAGATACAGATATGAGATTGTGATCGGAGGAGCCCGACAGAGAAGAAAGGGTGACAGCATAAGCAGAAGGATTAGAGGTCAGGAAAAGGTCAAGAATGTTGGGCGTATCTCCAAGACGGTCAGGAATATGAGTAGGGTGTTGCACCAATTGCTCTAGGTCATGGAGGATAGCAAAGTTGTAGGCTAGTTCACCAGGATGGTCAGTGAAGGGAGAGCAAAGCCAAAGCTGGTGGTGAACATTGAAATCTCCAAGAATGGAGATCTCTGCAAAAGGGAAGAGGGTCAGAATGTGCTCCACTTTGGAAGTTAAGTAGTCAAAGAATTTCTTACAGTCAGAGGAGTTAGGTGAGAGGTATAAAGCACAGATAAATTTAGTATGAGAGTGACTCTGTAGTCGTAGCCAGATGGTGGAAAACTCAGAAGATTCAAGAGCGTGGGCATGAGAGCAGGTTAAGTCATTGAGCACATAAACGCAGCATCCAGCTTTGGATAAAAAATGAGGATAGAGAAAGTAGGAGGGAACAGAAAAGGGGCTACTGTCAGTTGCCTCAGACACCTGAGTTACAGTGAGGAAAAGAAGATGAGGTTTAGAAGAGGAGAGGTGGTGTTCTACAGATTGAAAATTAGATCTTAGACCGCGAATGATGCAGAAGTTAATGAAGAAAAAGTTGAGGGGGGTGTCAAGACACTTAGGGTTGTCGACAGAAAGGCATTCCGACCTGGGGACATTTATGGTCCCCTCCCCAGATGGGAACTCCAAGGCTGGTGTAGGAGTCGCCATGATGATTTTAAAATTTTTGAGTGAAGGGTGTGTGTGTTATTAGGTGCTTGTAGTTTTGTGTGGAGGAAGAGAGTTGTCTTTAGAGGGCAGGCTGTGACTGCCCCCTTGTGTTGTGAGACACAAAGGGAAATGTTCAGTGAGGTCACAGCTGGGTTTAATGATAAGTTCACAGCACCCCCTGAACAGTACTTTAGACCTCACTGGGATAAATTATCGTTTCAGTAGGTGTCTATTGCCTCTGTGAGGAAGTCACATGGACCACACGGAATCACAAACTGGATACTAAAAGAACGTAGTGAGGAGCTGACAAATAAAATACATAACATTATAGAGAGATCACTAAAGAAAAGTCCCAAGAGATTGGAAAAAATCAAATATATAAAGCAAATATATAAAATATATGCAAATATATAAAAATAAAGCAAATATATAAAGGAGTTGACAAAAAGACCTAAGCAATTATAGACCAGCTATCACTAACAAGTGTGATAGCCATGATTTGCAAAAAAAAACTTATTAAGGACATATGGACTAAACACCTTGAAGCAAACAGCACACTAACTACAAGATAATTTGGATTTAATAAAGGAAAATCATATACCACAAATTTGATATATTTCTATTTTAGAATAATAAATATAATTCAAGAAAGAGATGAATGGCAGACTGTGTATTCCTCAATTTAAAAAAAAAGGCTTTTAATCAAGTGCTACACAAAAAAAAAACTGATAAGGAAATTAAAGTTCATAGGAATGCAAGGAAAGCTGCTGGATTGGATAAGTGACTTTCTGAAAGATAGGGAAATGAGAGTGTTTATTAGAGACAAGTGTTCTCTTTGGAAGTTATCAGAGGGGTTCCACATGGATCAGTATTGTCCCCAATTATGTTTACAATACATATTAATGACATGCATGAGGGAATTAATAGTCATGTGAATTTCTTTGCTGATGATGCTAAATTATTAAGGAGAGTGAATAATGAGGATGATTGTGAAATGTTGCACCATGAACTTGATAACATTTGGGAATGGAACTGCAAATGGGAAATAGAATTCAACATCAAGGAATGCAGGACAATGGAGTTTTTGGAAAGAGCAAGCAGAGGATTTTGTCGATAGATGAACTTGGAGGAGAGTTAATAAAGAAATCAAAGTTGGAAAGAGATCTGGGAGTATTCATATCAGATAACATGTCACCTGGGAAAAAAATAAATAAAATTGTTGAAGAGACTTTATCAGACATGGATGAAGAATAAGTAAAGAAACTGATCATCGCTCTAATGAGGCCAATATTGGAACATGCAGCAGCAGTGTGGTCACCAAGCACAAATAGGAACATCAAGAAATTTGAAAGGATTTAAAGAGCAGTGACAAAATTGGGTCCAAGCTTGATGGAAATGTTGTATGAGGGGGAAGCTAATGAAAATGGAATTGATGACACAAACATAAAAAGGATAAAGGAGACAATAGCAATTTATAGAATCACGAAGAATATGGAGGTGCTCGATAGATAAGACCTAATAAAATGGGACATGAGAGATACTAGGGGAGGAGGCAGTAGACACCTGCCAAAACGATAATTACTCCCAGTGAGGTCTAAAGCTCAGTTCAGGGGGTGCTGTGAACTTATCATTAAACCCAGCTGTGACCTCACTGAACATTTCCCTTTGTGTCTCACAACACAAGGGGAAAGTCACAGCCTGCCCTCTTAAGACAATTCTCTTCCTCCACACAACACTACAAGCACCTAATAACACCCACACCCTTCACTCAAAAATTTTAAAATCATCATGGCGACTCCTACACCAGCCTTGGAGTCCCCATCTGGGGAGGGGACCATAAATGTCCCCAGGTCAGACTGCCTTTCTGTCGACAACCCTAAGTGTCTTGACACCCCCCTCAACTTTTTCTTTATTAACTTCTGCAACATTCGCGGTCTAAGATCTAATTTTCAATCTGTAGAACACCACCTCTCCTCTTCTAAACCTCATCTTCTTTTCCTCACTGAAACTCAGGTGTCTGAGGCAACTGACAGTAGCCCCTTTTCTGTTTCCTCCTACTTTCTCTATCCTCATTTTCGATCCAAAGCTGGATGCTGCATTTATGTGCGCAATGACTTAACCTGCTCTAGTGCCCACGCTCTTGAATCTTCCAAGTTTTCCACCATCTGGCTACGACTACAGAGTCACTCTCATACTAAATTTATCTGTGCTGTATACCTCTCTCCTAACTCCTCTGACTATAAGAAATTCTTTGACTACTTAACTTCCAAAGTGGAGCACATTCTGACCCTCTTCCCTTTTGCAGAGATCTCCATTGTTGGAGATTTCAATGTTCACCACCAGCTTTGGCTTTCCTCTCCCTTCATTGACCATCCTGGTGAACTAGCCTACAACTTTGCTATCCTCCATGACCTAGAGCAATTGGTGCAACACCCTACTCGCATTCCTGACCGTCTTGGAGATACGCCCAACATTCTTGACCTTTTCCTGACCTCTAATCCTTCTGCTTATGCTGTCACCCTTTCTTCTCCGTTGGGCTCCTCCGATCACAATCTCATATCTTTATCTTGTCCTATCACTCCAATCCCTCCTCAGGATCCCCCTAAGCGAAGGTGCCTCTGGCGTTTTGCCTCTGCCAGTTGGGGGGACCTGAGGAGGTATTTTGCTGATTTTCCTTGGAATGACTACTGCTTCTGTGTCAGAGACCCGTCTTTGTGTGCTGAGCGCATAACAGAGGTGATAGTGTCTGGCATGGAGGCGTACATTCCTCACTCTTTTTCTCGTCCTAAACCTTCTAAACCTTGGTTTAACACAGCTTGTTCTCGTGCTATACATGATAGAGAGGTGGCCCACAAAAGGTACTTAAGCCTTCCATCACCAGAATCTCATGCACTTTATATTTCTGCCCGGAACCATGCCAAGTCTGTTCTCCAACTAGCCAAAAACTCCTTCATTAACAGAAAATGTCAAAACCTTTCAAGATCTAACTCCCCTCGCGATTTCTGGCATCTAGCCAAAAATATCTCCAATAACTTTGCTTCTTCTTCTTTCCCTCCTCTACTTCAACCAGATGGCACCACTGCTATCACATCTATTTCTAAAGCTGAACTCTTTGCTCAAACCTTTGCTGAAAACTCTACCTTGGACGATTCTGGGCTTGTTCCTCCTTCTCCTCCACCCTCTGACTACTTCATGCCACGTATTAAAATTCTTCGCAATGATGTTTTCCATGCCCTTGCTGGCCTAAACCCTCGGAAGGCTTATGGACCTGATGGGGTCCCTCCTATTGTTCTCCGAAACTGTGCCTCCGTGCTTGCACCTTGCCTAGTCAAACTCTTTCAGCTCTGTCTGTCAACATCTACCTTTCCTTCTTGCTGGAAGTTTGCCTACATTCAACCTGTTCCTAAAAAGGGTGACCATTCTAATCCCTCAAACTACCGTCCTATTGCTTTAATTTCCTGCCTATCTAAAGTTTTTGAGTCTATCCTCAACAGGAAGATTCTTAAACATCTAACACTTCACAACCTTCTATCTGATCACCAGTATGGGTTCCGTCAAGGCCGCTCTACTGGTGATCTTCTGGCTTTCCTTACTGAGTCTTGGTCATCCTCTTTTAGAGATTTTGGTGAAACTTTTGCTGTTGCCTTGGACATATCAAAAGCTTTTGATAGAGTCTGGCACAAAGCTTTGATTTCCAAACTACCCTCCTACAGTTTCTATCCTTCTCTCTGTAACTTCATCTCAAGTTTCCTTTCTGACCGTTCTATTGCTGCTGTGGTAGATGGTCACTGTTCTTCTCCTAAATCTATTAACAGTGGTGTTCCTCAGGGTTCTGTCCTGTCACCAACTCTCTTCTTATTATTCATTAAGTGATCTTCTAAACCAAACTTCTTGTCCTATCCACTCCTACGCTGATGATACCACCCTGCACTTTTCCACGTCTTTTCATAGACGTCCAACCCTTCAGTAGGTAAACATATCACGCAGGGAAGCCACAGAACGCCTGACTTCTGATCTTTCTAAAATTTCTGATTGGGGCAGAGCAAACTTGGTATTGTTCAATGCCTCAAAAACTCAATTCTTCCATCTATCAACTCGACACAACCTTCCAGACAACTATCCCCTCTTCTTCAATGACACTCAACTGTCCCCCTCTTCTACACTGAACATCCTCGGTCTGTCCTTTACTTATAATCTGAACTGGAAACTTCACATCTCATCTCTAGCTAAAACAGCTTCTATGAAGTTAGGTGTTCTGAGACGTCTCCGCCAGTTTTTCTCACCCCCCGAGCTGCTAATTCTGTACAAGGGCCTTATCCGTCCATGTATGGAGTATGCTTCACATGTCTGGGGGCTTCCACTCATACTGCTCTTCTAGACAGAGTGGAATCAAAAGCTTTTCGTCTCATCAACTCCTCTCCTCTAACTGACTGTCTTCAGCCTCTCTCTCACCGCCGCAATGTTGCATATCTAGCTGTCTTCTACCGCTATTTTCATGCTAACTGCTCTTCTGATCTTGCTAGCTGCATGCCTCCCCTCCTTCCGCGGCCTCGCTGCACAAAACTTTCTTCTTTCTCTCATCCCTATTCTGTCCACCTCTCTAACGCAAGAGTTAACCAGTATTCTCAATCATTCATCCCTTTCTCTGGTAAACTCTGGAACTCCCTGCCTGCTTCTGTATTTCCACCTTCCTATGACTTGAATTCCTTCAAGAGGGAGGTTTCAAGACACTTATCCACCAATTTTTGACCACTGCTTTGACCCTTTTACAGGGCTGGCATTTCAGTGGGCATTTTTTTTATTGATTTTTGTTGCCCTTGGCCAGTGTCCTTCTTACATAGAAAAAAAAAAATGGAAGGCAGATCAAAAAAGATAGTTACAAAAGGAATATGAAAATGAACAGCTTTCCCCATAGAGTAGTAGATATATGGAACGGACCGGATGAGGAGGTAGTGTGTACAATGAATTTAAAGCCATGTTAGACACCATGAGATACAAAGATGAGACAGCACAAGCATAGCTCCCCTCCCATACAATACAACTAAGTAAATACACACCTTTGGACGTGGTGAAGTCACTATGCCTTGCTTGGACTGCCCTAAGAAAGGTGTCCGAGGTTATCATGGGTGTGTAACAAAGGTCACAGCCATACATACGCACAAGGCTCCTGAATGCCAGTCTGAAACATGCGCAAGTGTCAATCCCTTAATGAAAAAGAACCAAAAAGATTATGGAGAGGTGTACTGAAACCTTCCTCCTGCAAGAATACAAGTCATAGGAAGAGTGAAATGCAGGAACAGGCAAGGAATTCCAGAGTTTGCTGGTGAAAGAGATAAAAGATTAACAATACTGGTTACCTCTTACATCAGGGAAGTAGACACAATAGGAATGTGGGAAAGTAAAAAAAATCTTGTGGGAAGAGGGGAGGCATGAATTTAGCAAAATAAGAAGAGTAATTAGCACAAAAATAGCAGTACAAGATTGTATGAGATTCAACATTGTTGTGAAAAGAGAAAGGCAGTTAGAGGAGTTGATAAGACAAAATACTTTTGATTCCATCTTTTCTAAAAGAGGAGTATGAGTGGAACCCACCATGCATGTGAAGCAAATCCCATACATGGACAGGTAAGTCCTGTGTACAGAGATGACTCAGAACATCTAACTTCATAGCAGCAGTTTTAAGTTAGTGATGAAATGTGAAGTGTGCAGTTTAGATTATCAGTAAAGAACAGACTGGGAATGTCCAGTGTGAAATGTGAAGTGTGCAGTTTAGATTATCAGTAAAGGACAGATTAGGGATGTTCAGTGTAGAAGAAGGGGACAGTTGAGAGTCAATGAGGAAAAAGAGGGAATAGTTACATGGAAGGATGTGTCAAGTTGATCGAAGGAGAAACTGAGATTCTGAAACCTTGAACAATACTAAGTTTGTTCTGCCACAGTTAGAAAACATGCATGTGTTGTAGAATGTTAAGGAAAAATGTACCTGCATTATTATATATTTTGGAGGAAGATTTACAATAGAAAATTAATGTTAGTTGGACACAACAAAAAATTACCTAATTAAGAAAGGTTTAAATAAAGAGATAAAATAATTATTATTTTCAGGCAGCAATAGTAAATAATATGTACTAAGAGGAAATAGCAAGTGAAAAGCACTCACACTTATAAAGAAAAATATGTGGCAGGACACAATAAACTTGACAAAATTTTCTATAAAATATGACTAGATACAAACACACATAATACTGAGAAAGCTCTAACCTGGTAAAAAAGAAAAAGGAAAACTGGTGAACTATTCTGACGACATAAAAATATATCAATCCTGAAGTGAAAAGAACTCTGACACACGCAGTTTTGCATTTTCATCAGTAAGGCTTATACCAGGTTAGAGTTTTCTTGCTTGTACATACACTCAGACACACACTTACTTTGAGTAGCGTACCATTGGTGCACACACAGTTACCATCTCTCGTGTGTGAAACAGCTCCATCGGTCGAAGATAAGTGTGTTCCTGCTCCTCCATGGGTATGTGCTGTGGTGCTACTGGGTCTAGTCACCCCAAATTCTTGTTCAGGTATCTCAGGGTTTGCTGGGGCTATTTCCTACCTGAAAAAAGTGCTTTATAACAAAATGCTGTTACAACTACAAATTCCTGCCCCTCTCACAACTGCCTCAGAGTGGGCTAGTTTCCCCCAAGTCACCACCAACATGACTTGGTGCAGGGCTTAATATGAATTACAAGGTCCTCTTTTGACTCTTGCACCCTTTATACAGACAAGTCATAACACCAGGTTACAAGAATGAGGTCACCAGCCAGTTTCACCTACCTTCAGGCAAGGGAATATTACAACAACTACCAAACCACTCCAACAGATGGGAAAAATAATTCGCCATGTTCTAGGGAGTGGCAATCACAATAAGGGTCACACACTTTAAAGGGTTGAGGTATAACATCTCGTTGGACAACTGCCCTCAAATAACAAATCCAACCCACTGTCCCACTGTCCTCCAGGTGAGTACAGTCATTTACAGCCTCCTGGACAGCAGGCCTCAACTTGAGGAAGTAAAGTTTCACTACACAGTTATGCACTTAACATCCCCTGTGGCCAAACACCTTACAGGAGGCTTGACCAGCAGTAGCATTTAAGAAAAACACTGTGTACACAAACAAATTCCCAAAAATACAAACAGGACAGTCTCTGACCACTCATTGCCACCAGGTATTTGACTCATGAGGAGATGAGGAGTCATGTTGTAATATACACAGAGTGCCTTGCAAGGAAATGCACTCACAGGCTGATAAATGGAGACACCTAAGCATTACACATATAAGCAGTACTGCAGTAATTTACTCAAATATCCCTTAAAGCAACTGGCCCATCTAGCTGTATCCCTCCCAATCTCCTCTGAACATGCTGCCTACCATGATACGTCTGTCTCTTGTAAGATATGGACCATGGCTGACTTAGAAGCATGGGAAGGTGAGGTAAAACACTCTCCCACTCTGCTACAATGGAGAGGGGTACAAGAGAGGGGGTGGGTTGGTGACATACACTCACACATGCCTTGTGCTGTTCTACTAGCGGGCACAATAAAACAATTACTTTTTGAGAATTCTTGTGACTAAACAAAAGGGTCTGAATGAATACTGATTATGCCTTTGTCAAGGGTAACTCTTCTGCTATAAACTACAAGAGGCTTAACAGAAGGGACTAAAGGGAAAGTACAGAAATTAAAATAGGGATACAGATTGGGTGGAGAGTATAAAATTTTTATGTAACTGTGAGACAGAAGCAGAGTCATCGCACGGCAGACATCCCCACTCTCTCTCTCTCTCTCTCTCTCTCTCTCTCTCTCTCTCTCTCTCTCTCTCTCTCTCTCTCTCTCTCTCTCTCTCTCTCTCTCTCTCTCTCTCTCTCTCTCTCCATTCTTACTCTTCCAGTACTTACGCCCTACATAGCAATGCTAAATTTCGGGAAGTTGTCTTCTTTTCACCATTTCTCTACAGTGAAGGGTTGGCAACATATATGAGTCTCCCCCAGTTGTTTCTGTCCCTTGCATCTTCCTCTGACTTACATCCTTTGCAGTTTTACTATAACTCCATCCCTCCATCTGTCTTCCCCTTGATCTTCCCTCAACTGGTTTCCTCCAGGTTCTTTTACTTGATCTCAGGAAGTGTGAAGTACCACACCCATCGATCCCACCAAAATACTGAGAAAATGTTGCAAATAAGCTAGAGAAATATAAATGAAAGAGATGAACTAAGCATGTTTGGAAGAGGAAAGTTGAAGAAATTATTAAAGAAATTAAGAGCAGAGTAGATGAAGTTTGATTGGAAGCTGAGTGAAGAGTTCAGTGAGAGTAAAGAGTTGTTTTGGAAACAGAGAGTGAAGGGAGGAGAGGAGCATGAGAGTGTGAGAATGGAGAGGCTACAGTTCTTGTGGAAGGTGTGTGGAAGTGGCATTTTGATCAGTTAAAGGTGAAAAGATAGAAGAACTAATAATACCTGCTATGGATATAGAAACAGGTGGAAAGCAACAATTTTATACAGAGAAGTCATTTAAAGTACTATTAAACTTTTCTTCATTACAAACAGGGTTTCAATAGAAGTTGTTTCCTATTTTCCTAATTTTGAGAATCTTACTTGTGTTTCCTTATCAGTCTCATTCTTTTGTAATTTTTTTTTTTTTTATGGTCTCTTAACACAGCCATCAACTTATATCAGCTATATATTAGATTGTTAGTACTATGGGTCTTGATTCCCTTGGCTGTAATTCATGAACTTTTGAGATCACATTTTTTTATTTTTTTTTATTAGATTGTTGGTGCTCTGGGTCTTCATTCACTTGGTTTCTGACTTATGAACCTTTGGTATTATTAGGTTTTAATTATTCCAAACTTGTGGTACAGTTCCACCTTTGGCTTATGAACTTTTGGTACAGTCAGTCTTTTTTTTGTCTTTCTTCTTATTGCATTGTCAGTGTTAGGAATAGGTAGAGTCAGAAGATTATGATATAATATTTCCTATGTTATCTATTCCTAAATTTTCCCATTTGACGACTTGAAAGAAATAGCTACCCATTTGGTCACCTCTGTTCAACAAGTTGATACTGAACTATCTCAACAAATTCAAATGCTGTCTTATCTCCATGCTCAAACTATCCTCAGTCTTTTAAAATCTAGAATATCCTTCCACTCTGGCAAACTTGCCACAGCTGTGCATGATTATAGCAAACACCCAATGCAAGCCTGTTCCAAATGTGGGTTACTTAATGCTTTTGGAAAGATTTCTTAGCCATTTTTTTGGGGACTGCCATGGATGGTGATTTACAAGATTTGCATGAACACTATCATAATCTTGTGAACATTGATTCTGCTAATAGGAGGGTCATAAATCTACATAACAAACTTATTGCTACACTCCAAACATATAGCAAGGATCCTCTTGAACATGCTAACTCATCACACTGTGCTTGAGGGGGCACTAATTCGCTTGGATGTTCTACCTGAATTCCTCCCCTTGGATCAAATGCTCAAGATTTTAGAGATATTTTTAGACTCAATTCTTTCCTATGATACCATCTCAGCTCAGAATCTAATTGATGCTAGTGAGGGCCACATAATCACTTCTCTTTTTACTGTGGCTGACTTATTACACTTGAATTAGGGCAATGTAGTTACAAATTACTGTTTGATGACAACAGCACTGAGTACCATTACCCAGTCTTGGAATCAGTTCTCACTGTCATCATCTACATTCCTTTTCAATCTTTTGAGTGTTTTCTGGCTTATGAAATTACTCCTTTTCCCTCTTCTATCAACAACTCTGTCATGCTAATCATGTTGCCTCCTACTCTAGTTCTGATTGCTGCAGATTTTCTCTTGATACCACTGCTGTAAGGGAGAACTTGAAATACTGTCTGTCATCTTACTCAGAACTGTTTTGTTTTTCTTCCCCTCACTGGAGATGTTTGTGAGGTCATGTTTACTCATGCACAAGCAAATAATGCTCTCTTGATTTGCTCCTATAAGTATGTAATGGGAAAGTTTGCATTAGAGCTGTAGATGTTAAATACTGCCAGAAAATTTAATTCTTGATGTGTTGTCATGGACTTTGCAAAAAGCTCATATTTGACTTTTTTTTTACAAAAAATGTTACTTACATATTTAGTAATTCATTTTAGGTATATAGCATGCTTCACAATACACTAACAAAAGTTATAAGGTTGATTTGTGAGATCTGTAATGTTGACTATATACGACAAGGAATTAATACTTATAGGCTTTATGCATATCTATAAATATTTATTTCTTATAGTTCTATTTAAATACTCATAATGGCTGCCACTAAAGGTAATGACAGAAAAAAGTAAGATTTTTGTGAGAGACTATTGCTTCCAAGCAAAGAGGTTGCAGGGGTGAAGGAATGAACTGGGGAAAGAGGCATATATTTAATGTCTTATGCTATAAGCTAATATACATCTACAGTACTATTATTCAGACATAAGAGACATAATGCTGTTTATACTGCACAATTATCAAACAATATACAGTAGGGTACATGACAATGCATGATCATTATAACGTACAACTGCCATAACACACTGAAATTTCAATAAGAATTTAATCAGAACAATGAACCAAAATTAGCAAGATGAACTTGCCACTCGTGTGAGTACTGAAACTTTCATAAAAATTTAATCAGAAAAACAAACTAAGACTTCCAAGACTAACTCGCCAGCTATGTGAGCCATTGCTCACTTATTCGTCACCAGTGGCACTTACCATGAACTAACAACATAAACATTCAGTCCACCAGCTCCACCTCCACCAGTACCAGCCAAACAAGCTCATTCACATAATAACCTAACATTAGTTTAGGGCACTCTACGGTCATCATAAATGAAGCTGGACACCTCACGCTCAAAAAGGCACATTAAATAGGAATCAGACAATATCATGGAAGTTCTGATTAAGTTGGGTTTTTTGTTCTCTGGTGACACCTGGCAGCTATGGGAGCATACAAGCTACTCTTGTGAGCCAGACAACTTCAGCACTCCCCTAGTAATGTATGAGGGAGGATGTATATATGAGCTCCCATTTGCACTTGCCTCTTTTTCCCATACCTAACTATTGCAAGGCTGCAAAACCTTACCCGTATGTCTAGCATGGATCCCAAGCCACTCAAAGATGCAGAAAAGGGTCATATTCAACCCCTAAGGAAAGAAACAGACTTCATCAATGAAATATGTAGGCAATTAGGACATGGCAAGACGACCATAAAAAGGCTTCTTTCTGCTGTATACCACCTCCCGCAAAATGAAGTTCTAGCACAAAAACATACCCTGAAGCCAAGAAAAGGACTTCAAAGAGCACAGATAGGACTCATGGATTGCTTTGAAGAAAACCCACATTTAACAGCCTAGCAACTGAAGGAAATGTGCAATGAGAAGCTCAAGGATGTCTCAGAGATGACAGTACAATATTGTCTGCTAAAGGACCTCAAGCTTCCTAATTGTACTGCTGCACTCAAACTGCTTCTCAAGGACAAGATGAAGAAGAAAAGACTGAAATGTCCCATGAAACATAAGGACTGAACTAAAGACCAGTGGATGGAAGTTATCTGGTCTGATGAAAGTACTTTCCAGGTGATTTTCTTCCATCATGTAAAGGTTTGCCATCCATCTAACTGTAGCCACTACAACCAGCAATTTGCAGTACCAGCAATCAAGCATAGCTCTTCTGTAATGGTTTGGAGCTGCTTTAGTGGAAAGATGGGACAAGGAGGATTATATTTCTTACCAAATGGTGTAACAATGAATTCCAAACGATACAAGGAAATGTTATGCGATAATCTGTTTGACAACTTTGTTATTAATGGGACCACTGTATTCATGAATGACTCAGCCACGTGCTGTGCTCCTAAAACAGTTAAACACTTCTTAGCAAGAAAAATATCAATGTGTTGGAATGGCCTGGAAATAGCCCTGATATTAACCCTATTGAAAATGCATGAAAGTCATGAAAGATAAAGTGAAGGAGGAAAACTCACATCTCTCCCACAGCTGCAGTGGATCATTGAAGACATGTGGTACAGCAAAATGATCTACAATACTTTGTTGAACTTGTTGAGAGCATGCCACAAAAGATTTCAGCAATCATCAAGGCCAAGAGAGACATAACCAAATATTACATAAAAATATAATATACATAAATTATCATATTTTATGTTTCATTTTTTGTAGTAACTTTTACTTTTTCCATTGTAGTAGGATAGGGGTCCAACTTTATCTGCAGTGACTATATGTCTGTTGTGTTATTGTAACTGTACTGCAAATATCCTCATTTTTTATTATTTTATTTTATTTTTTTTTTATAGATCGTGGAATTTTTTATATTATTTTCTAGTTCCCTGGAACCAATTAATTTTTTCCAATAGGTTCTTCAGTGGCCACAATGCACATTTGCCAAACTTTGGTTTAACACAGCCTGTTCTCGTGCTATACATGAAAGAGAGGTGGCCCACAAAAGGTACTTCAGCCGTCCATTACCAATATCTCTTTCACTTTATATTTTTGTCCAGAACCATGCCAAGTCTGTTCTCCAACTAGCCTAAAATTCCTTCATTAATAGAAAGTTTCAAAATCTTTCAAAATCTAACTCCCCTTGTGATTTCTGGCACCTAGCCAAAAACATCTCCAATAATTTTACTTCTTTCCCTCCTTTATTTCAACCAGATGGCACCACTGTTATCACATATATCTCTAAAGCTGAACTCTTTGCTCAAACCTTTGCTAAAACTCTACCTTGCACAATTCAGGGCTTGTTCTTCCCACTCCTCCACCTTCTGATTACTTCATGCTACCTATTAAAATTCTTTGCAATGATGTTTTCCATGCCCTTGCTGGCCTAAACCCTCAGAAGAATTATGAACCTGAAGGGGTCCTTCATACTGTTCTCTGAAACTGTGCCTCTGTGCTTGCACCTTAACTATGGTCTGATAATTTTGAATTGAGTATTTGGGCAGTCACTTTCGGGGAATCCCTGACCTGCGGCACTGCCAAACCTTGTAATGGACTATTTTTTTTTTTTTTTTTTAATGTAGGAGGGACACTGACCAAATGCAAAAAAAAAAAATTCATAAAAAAAAAAGCCCACTGAGATGCCAGTCCCATAAAAGGGTCCAAAGCAGTAGTAAAAATTGAAGGATAAGTGTCTTGAAACCTGGCTCTTGAAGGAATTCAAGTCATAGGAAGGTGGAAATACAGAAGCTGGCAGGAAGTTTCAGAGTTTACCAGAGAAAGGGGTGAATGACTGAGAATACTGGTTAACATTTGCATTAGAGAGGTGGAAAGAATAGGGGCGAGGGAAAGAAGAAAGTAACCAGTATTCTCAATCATTCATCCCTTTCTCTTGTACACTGTGGAACTGGCTGCTTGCTTCTGTATTTCCATCTTCCTATTACTTGAACTTCTTTAAGGGATTTCAAGACACTTATCCTTCAATTTTTTACTACTGCTTTGGACCCTATTCTGGGACCAGCATCTCAGTGTTTTTTTTGTTTAATTGAATTTTTGTTGCCCTTGGCCTGTGTCCCTCCTACATAAAAAAAAAAAATATATATAGAGAGAGAGAGAGAGAGAGAGAGAGAGAGAGAGAGAGAGAGAGAGAGAGAGAGAGAGAGAGAGAGAGAGAGAGAGAGAGAGAGAGAGAGAGAGAGAGACACTAGGGATGAGCATATGACACATCATTAACATGTAGCCTATTGGTAGCACTTTGTATAACTTTCACCCACACAGAGTCACTCGTATTTCCCATGTAATTTTCCTTATTTCCCATTCAATCTGACCCAGCATTTAGTAAATGCACAATAAAGAAATTAGTATTCACCCAGACCCCATAGCTTAGTCAGTAGAATTTTCAAAAGTAAATTGTTTTATTTATTTAAGCCCGCTGTAGGGTTCTTTACGCCAAGGACACAGAGGCAAACACAGACCGCAGTCTTGGGTTTATTATTGGTGTACAACAATGCCCGGGCAAGTGGCCACAGGCGGCCGGTGCAAGAGTCGAGGCAAGACTAACTGCTGCCTCGTGGGTTCCCCAGCTCCCAGGTGCCTGACCTGACTTGACTTTGAGTCAGGTTGGTCTTACACCTGGGAAGCTTAGCAAGTAGGGAATTCATGAGGATTAACGTGGAGTGGCTAGCCGGTTGGCCAGTCACTTCACTACCTTACTCTCTCTCCCCACAAAACGAGAAATAAAAGGGTACTACGAAGGTGGTGGCTAGAGAGGCAGCGAAGGGACAGGGAGTACTGATGGCAGGAAGGAAAGTGAAGGAGGGGATGGCATTGTCTCCCAGGCAAGGGAGTGGCTGGGCATGGCAAGGTTCAAGGCACAGGGTTTGGCAGCAAGGGTGATCCAGGGCAGGTGGCAAGGGCAGTCTGGAGCAGGCAGCTAGGACGGTCCGAAGCTTGCAGAGAAGGCAGTCTGAAGCAGGCAGTGAGGGCAGTCCGTAGCAGGCAGCGAGGGCGATCCGGAGCAGGCAGCGAGGGCGGTCTGGAGCAGACGGCAAGGGTGGGGGCGAGTCGGGCATACTGCAGGGACAGGCGGCAGAGGGGTAGGACAGGTGATACACCAGCAAGCAGCCGGTGAGTAGGACAGGTGGTGCACCAGTGGGCAGCATCGGGGCAGGACAGGAGGTGATGCATGAGCAGGCGGTGTTGGGATGGGACAGGAGCAGCAGTAAGCAGGGACAAGAGGTGGTGCAACAGTGGGCAGTGGTGGGCTGGGGCTAGAGGTGATGCACCAGCGGGTGGCAGCAGGCTGGGACAGGAGGCAGTGCACTAGCAGGCAGCATTGGGGCAGGACAAGTGGTGCATGAGTGGGCGGCGTCGGGGTGGGACAGGAGGTGGTGCACAAGCAGGCAGTGTTTGGGCGGGACAGGTCACATCACACCACAGCTGCAAGGGGGAGTCTGGGATGTGACACTGAAGCCTCTGTAGAGCCACGAGGCCATTCAGCAGGGCCCGCAGCTCCTGGTCACCTTCTTGTGCTGCTGCTAGTGCTGCATAGTCCACGGGAGGGGGCGTGTGACCATGGCCATGCTGCATGGGAGGCCGCCATTCCCAGAGTGCATATCGCCACATCATCCCAAACCACTTCAAGGTGAGGAAAACATGTGGCCACGTCAGGCATGAAGGTAGGAATGTCATGCATGCCGTTGTGGTCGCCATCACGTGTCACGGCGTCACTCCAGGGTCACCAACTATAGTGTTCTCTACGCCAAGGGCACAGAGGCAAACACAGACCACAGTCTTGGGTTAATTATTGTTGTACAACAATGCCCAGACGATTGGATGCGGGCAGCCAGCGTGAAAGTTGAGGCAAGACTAACTGCTGCCTCGTGGGTTCCCCAGCTCCCAGGTGCTTGACTTGACCTGACTTTGAGTCTGGCCAGTCCCACACCTGGGAAGCTTAGCATGTAGGGAATCCATGAGGATTAGCGTGGAGTGGCTAACCGGATGGCCAGTCACTACACCACGCTGAGTGAGGCACATCAGCGAGCAGGTGTATGTGTGTGTGTGTCACCTCCTACCCCCTCTCTTTTACCATCCTGTAGTAGCAGAGTGAGAGAGTGTCTGACTTTCATTCCCACAGTCAGTCACAATCCAACTGCCACACGAGATAAGACATATGAAGGCAGACAGTATTGTTTGGACAAGATTGGGTTTTATTTACAGTTAGATGGATCAAGTGCTTTAAGGGGATAACTGAGTAATTATCAGTTGTAAGATCCAGCCTGTCTAAGTAGCTTTAGGAGTCTCCACCACAATCTGCCTGTAAGTGTAGTTATTTTTAACACACTTGTATTGGGGGATCTTACTCCTCAGCAGTGCTGGAGCAAGTTGTGTACTTTGTGTGATACAGTGAGAGGTGAATTACCCTCCTGTCAGGTCAGGGTTCCTAGCGAACAAACATATTTAGTGAGTAGTGACCTGATGCTATAGCTGGCTAGTGTAGCCATGGTGCCTTGTGTTGCTGAGTCATCTGGTTGTGTTAGTTCTCCTGTTCTCAAGGCCTTCATTGCGAAGGTCTCAGAGGTGGAGGCTGAGTTCCATTGAAGGATCTCTGAGGTGTAGGTTGAGTTTTGTGAGAGGATCTCAGACCTGCAGGCTGAGTTCTGTGAGAGGATCTCAGCACCTGTGGGAGGGTCATGTCCCACGGTCACCTTACCTAGTAAGGCGATGGAGGAGCAGTGGTCAGTTGTGTACAGAGGTGCCAAGAGGCTGAAGGTCCTCAAGGTGCCTTGTGTGGAGACAAAGAACCTCTTCAGTGTGCTGGAGGGAATGACAGAGGAGGAGGTGGACGTGGCAGGAGGAGACAAGGAGAAGGAGGGGGCAGATGCAGTTATCCTGGCCCAAGGTAGAGTGCTTGTGCTTGATGATAGTCAAGTTAGGCACTTAGTGTGTTCTATGCCAGAAATATGAAGCATATGTCAAGTGTGTGTTTGCCAGGTTCTGGGATAGGGAAGGTAGCTGATAGGCTAGACATGTGCTTGGAAAATTATGGGACCAAGCCCATTGTTTTTCTCAGCATGGGAGAGAATGACCTTGGTAAGGTCAGGAGTGAGGAGCTGTTCGGGAGGTTTAGGCAGGCTTTGAATAGGATTAGGGACAAGGGGGGATCCCTGTGGTATGTGGTATCTTGCCAAGGAGAGGAGTTGGTGCTGAGTGGCTGTCCAGGGCTACTACAGCGAATCGCAGGCTCACGAATCATTGTGAGAGTAATGGATGGACACTCATTGATAACTGGGACCTCTTCTATGGTAGGGACACCTTTTATGGCAGGGATGGAATGCATTTATCATGCCAGGGTGTTCAGGTTTTGGCTGGAACACTTGAGTGGGAGGTAACTGCACTCCAACACTTTTTTCATTAGTCAGGAGGGAGGAAGGGATTGTGAGGTCGAAATGAATGACAAATTAGTTAAATCTAGAAAGATAAATAGCTCAGAGAAAGTGAGGAATGGCTTAAGTGTTTAACTCCACAAATTGTAGAAGTATTTTGAATAAAATAGTCTTGTTTAGAGGAATAGCGTGTGTAAAGTACCTTGATACAATTGCTTTAACAGAAACTTGGTTAAATATGTCAGGAAAAGTATTTAATCTAGAGTTTAAGATAGATGGTTATACACTATTCTATAAAAAACAGGGAAAATAGGAGAGGAGGAGGAGTTGCATTATACATTAGGGATACATTACAGTGTTGTATTAACAGTAGAATTAAAGCAGATAGCAAAACCAGTAGATAGCAAAACAGAGTCAATATGTATAGATTTTAAGGAAGGATAGTACTGGGATTAGTGTACAGGCCACCAAACAGTACATTAAATTAACATCTCACTATGGCAGGGAATAAATATAACAGGAAGATACAGTCAGGTATGTGTGGTAGGAGATTTTAATTTTAGGAATATTGACTGGAGCCTGATGGTGGGTAACAAGGAAGCAGAGGAATTTCTTAAGGTAGTTCTGGATAATTTTTTAAAACAGGTAATCATAGAGCCCACAAGGGAGAACAATATTTTAGATTTAATTCTAACTAACAGGGAGGAAGCAGTCACACAGGTAAAGGTTGGAGGACAGCTAGGTAACAGTGACCATTGGGAAATCAGGTACAAATGAAAATGGGAGGAAACTTTTAGAAGCAAAAACACTAGTAAAATACCTGACTTTAGGAGAGCAGATTTTGAGGGATTAAAAAGGTGCCTTCAAGGAGTTGACTGGCAACAGACACAGGGAGAGATCGGGCCCAGGATGGAGCTGAGAGAGAAAAGGCAGGATGACAGAGGTGAGGTGAGGTGTGAGGGTGTAGGGCAAGAGGAGGAAAGAAGTGTCCAGAAGGGTTAGAGGAGGAAGAGAGGGGAAGATATGTGTGAGTATGTTGAAGGGTCAGGTCATGCTGAGATGGGAGAGGTGAAGTTGAGGTGAGTAGATGAGGGAGTGGAGAGGATGGATGGGGCTGAGATGAGAGAATTAGGTGAAGTAAATGTAGATGAATTGTATAAATATTTCAAAGATAAAATACATACAGGACAGTTAGCAAAATCTCGTATAGAGCAATAAGATCACGGAAAAATTACCCTATATGGATAACTGTTAGGTTAAAACACTATATAGGGCAGAAGAGAAGTATATATATATATATACGAGATTAAAGTCAGGGAAAGAGGTTTTAATGCCACAATATAATGAATTAGTTAGAACAGTCAAGAGGTTAACAAGGAAAGCTAAAAGCAATTATGAATTAAAGGTAGCCAGCCAGGCAAAGATGGATCCCAAGGGATTTTATCAGATATATAGGACAAAGAATAAGGAAACAATAGGTCCATTAAAGACAGCAGACGGGGAGCTGGTTAGTTCTGGGAGAGGAGATTAGTAAAACTCTGAATGAGTATTTTTTAACTGTCTTCACCCAGGAAAACATGTAGGATATGCCAAATAGTGAACAGGAGTTTAGAGAAGATGAAAATGAGAAGCTGACAGATATTACCAGAACTAAGGAGGTAGTGGAACAGGAGATAGATAGGCTAAAAAGTTCAAGACACCAGGATCAGATGAAATATATCCCAGAGTACATAAGGAATGCAAAGAGGTTGTTAGTGAGCAATTAGTTTCTGCCTTTAGAAAATCACTTGAATCAGGTGAGGTACCAGTAATGTTGAGGCAGGCTAATGTAGTACTCATCTTTAACCCTTAAACCACTGTGATTGCTTATATAATCAAGTCTCTCATATCCCTTGACGTGGCAATCGCTTATGTAATCATGAATTTTCACGGCATATGTTTTAAATTTTCACAGCAGGCTTTGCTTCAGCTGTGTTCTAGTGATCACTGGCAACTTATTCATGCCATCACAAGAGCTTCAAATCTCATAACAATGCCCTCACTCGAGTTTTTATTAAAAGTAGGAGACCTCTGGCAACTTTTCATGGCCGGCCAGGTAGAAGCCATCCTGTACATAATAGAAAACGTGGTAGTGGAGGAGAAAATTAGGGTTGTAAAGGCAGACACTACAAATTTTGGATGTTTACATAAAGATGAGAATTGGAGAGAGAGAGAGAGAGAGAGAGAGAGAGAGAGAGAGAGAGAGAGAGAGAGAGAGAGAGAGAGAGAGAGAGAGAGAGAGAGAGAGAGAGAGAGAGAGAGAGAGAGAGAGAGAGAGAGAGAGAGAGAGAGAGCAACAAATGGAGCGAGCACCCTACATCAGACTAATGGCGGTGCACGCTGGTGTCCTCTACTCTTCCCTGGAGCCATCACTATACCCGACGTGTCTATTTTCCTGTGCTTTTGGAAAGCACGCAAATTTTGAGGACCTATTATTTTCTCTATATATTTATGTATCACTCTATATTGCTGTAATAAATCAAATTACATTTTTATCATTGATGACATACTATCAGACTTGTATTTTTGGTTCTAATGATAAGACCTGTAATATCAAGCGTAGTAAGAATGTCAACATTTAAGAATTTGCTTTTAAATGGTTAAGGTGATAAAACTCTAACATCTAATTATAGACCTGTCAGTTTAACTTCTGTTGCAGGTAAAATAATGGAGTCAATAATAGCGAAGAACATTAGCAAACATTTAGACAAACATAACTTGATAAATCAGTCACAGCATGGCTTCATGAAGGGGAAGTCTTACCTGATGAACTTGCTAAGTTTTTACAGTAAAGTGTACGAGGCAGCAGATAAAGGCGATAATTATGACATCCTATATTTCGCCTTTAGTAAAGCATTTGACGAGGTACCCCATCAGAGGCTCCCGAGAAAGGTTAGGGCACACAGGATAGATGGAAAATGGGAAGATGTTAGGTTGGATATGGTTGTGGCTAAGCAATAGGCAACAGAGAGTTGTAATAAATGGCTCTAAATCCAAGTGGGGTTATGTAATTAGTGGGGTGCCACAGGGATCAGTATTAGGGCCATTGTTGTTTATAATGTATATCATTGACTTGGATAGTGGAATTAGTATTGATGTTAGTAAAATTGTGGATGACATGAAGATAGGTAGATTAATTAGGTCAGAATCAGATGCCATTACCTTGCAGGCAGATTTAGATAGAATGAAAGAATGGACGGACAGATGACAAATGCAGTTTAATACCAACAAATGCAAAGTACTTAGCAAAGGTAGAGGAAACCCACACAATAAACAATGAAACTCTGATAGGTTCAGGGAACGAAAAAATATTTAGGAATTATAGTTAGCTCTGAACTCCATCTAAGAAAGCAATGCACAGAGGCCAGAAACAGGGCAAATAGAGTATTAGGATTCACTTATAGGAGTGTTAAAAGTGGAAGAACTGAAGTAATATTAAAGTTATATTTGGCACTGGTCCAAAAAAAACCTGCCAAACATTTTCTAGCCTAATTTTCCTCCTAAATGAAGGACAACTTAACATTTTCACATGTACATTTACCATATATGTAAGTATTACAGTTACTGTACTTTAACCTAACCTCTTCAATCTTTTCCTTCTGGTAAATATAAATCAGTGAGCAAGGCTTTAGCAGCTTCCTTGGATATTGTGTACCTACCAGGAAGTAAATTCTTTTTCAGTGAGTGTCAAGAACAAATCCAAGTGGTCATTCAGAATTCTTGGCAGCCTGACCCTACCTATTTCTGCATCATTAAGCACTTTCAACTCCTCAAATTCTAGCAGTGGATCCATAACCTAATAAAATGCATGGTAACAATAATAATCATTCACTCAATCAATTTAGCAGTCAAGTATAACAGTAGCTGTGCACTAAGAAAATAAACCATAATCATAGCTTCGTGACATTATGATGATGGAACTACTCTGTAACTATGCCATGAGACAAAACCTATTTTAATGTAAATGATGAACAAACACTGCACAGGGAAATAAACGGAGGAGCAGGATAGAGGATAGAGTTAACACACCTCACTGCAGAGCACCTGAGCATTTCCACCCTCATTTATACAGCTCAAAGTAACAACTCTATCATCAGAACACGAAATCATAAGATGTTTTCAACGAAAATGATATTCAAACCAAAATAATAGAAACTGAAATTAAAATAACTGGGGCGCCTGGTGTTGTCTTGATATCCCGCTAGAATCACGATGGTCTTGAGAAAGCAATGCGAGTATAGTATTTTCTTTACTACATTGTTCTATTGAGAGTTTAAAAATTACAATGTGTATTCTATTTAATTTATTACAAAAAATGATAATTTGTAGGAAAAAATTGTTTCTCACTCACGGGAAAGGGAGGCCTCTCGGCTACTTACGTTTGCCAGGGTATTCCAATACAATTCCATCGCCAACCCTGGTGAAGGAAAGTCTGGCGACATCCGTCACTGGTTTTCAAAGTACGAAATTGTTAATCGCTTTGTGAAACTGAATGCCTCGCCTGGCGAAAGTTTTTAAAAGTATGGCCATAAAAGGATACAGGGGATGAGGAGTATTCCTTATAAGGTGAGACTGAAGCTGTTAAATTTACAGCCTTTAGAGGGTTAAGAGGGGACCTGATAGAAGTCTTTTAAGTGGTATAAGAATTATAACAAGGGAGACATAAGTAAAATTCTTAGGATCAGCAACCAAGACAGAACAAGAAATAACAGGTTCAAGCTTGAAAAATTTGTTTAAGAAAGAAATAGGAAGAAACTGGTTCTCAAATAGATTGGTAGATGAATGGAACAGACTCAGTAATCAAATTGCTAGTGCTACAACATTTGGGAGCTTTAAGAGAAGATTTGACGGATATAATCAGTCACAGCATGGCTTCACGAAGGGGAAGTCTTGCCTGACAAACTTGTTAAGTTTTTACAGTAAGGTGTACGAGGCAGTAGATAATGGTGATAGTTATGATATCTTATATCTGGACTTTAGTAAAGCATTCGACAAGGTGCCCCATCAAAGGCTCCTGAGAAAGGTTAGGGTGCACGGGATAGATGGGAAGGTGTTAGGTTGGATAGGGTCATGGCTTGGTAACAGGCGACAGAGAGTGCTAATAAACGGCTCGAAATCCGAGTGGGGTCATGTCATTAGTGGGGTGCCACAGGGATCAGTATCAGGGCCATTATTATTTCTAATATATATCAATGACTTGGATAGTGGAATTAGTAGCGATGTTAGTAAATTTGCGGATGACACAAAGATAGGTAGATTAATTAGGTCAGAAGCGGATGCCATCGCCTTGCAGACAGACTTAGATAGAATGAATGAATGGACGGATAGATGGCAAATGCAATTTAATATCAATAAATGCAAAGTGCTTAGCGTAGGTAGAGGAAACCCACACAATAGGTACACATTAAACACCCAAACTCTGGTAGGTACAGGGTACGAGAAAGATTTAGGAGTTATAGTTAGCTCTGAACTCCGTCTAGGGAAACAATGCATAGAAGCCAGAAACAAGGCAAATAGGGTACTAGGATTCATTTTTAGGAGTGTTAAAAGTAGAAGGCCGGAAGTAATATTAAAGTTATACTTGGCGCTGGTCAGACCTCATCTAGACTACGCTGTGCAGTTCTGGTCCCCACATTACAGGAAAGATATAGGTCTATTAGAATCAGTACAGAGGAGAATGACTAAAAGGATTCAGGGGATGAGGAGTATTCCTTACGAAGCGAGGTTGAAGCGGTTAAATTTACATTCTCTAGAGAGACGTAGGTTAAGAGGGGACCTGATAGAAGTCTTTAAGTGGTATAAGGGTTATAACAAGGGAGATGTAAGCAAAATTCTTAGGATCAGCAACCAAGGTAGAACAAGAAATAACGGGTTCAAGCTTGAAAAATTTAGGTTTAGGAAGGAAATAGGAAAAAATTGGTTCTCAAATAGAGTGGTAGATGAGTGGAACGGACTCAGTAATCATGTAGTTAGTGCCAGGACACTAGAGAGCTTTAAGAGAAGATTAGACAAGTTTATGGATGGGGATAACAGATGGAAATAGGTAGGTGTGTTTCATACAGGGACTGCCACGTGTAAGCCTGCTCGCTTCTTGCAGCTTCCCTTATTTCTTATGTTCTTATGTTCTTATATATGGATGGGGATGATAGGTGGAAATAGGTAGGTATGTGTATTTCATACAGGGACTGCCAAGTGTAAGCCTGATGGCTTCTTGCAGCTTCTCTTATTTCTTATATTCTTATGTTCTTATGTATGTTTTCATGGACAGTTTGCTGGTGTACTGTGTCTTGTTAAATCCTGCATTGCAAAAGCCCCTTCCAGGTTAGCACGCAGAGGATTCTTTTGAACTACCTTGCGGTAATTTATCTTTCTTCCTTTTAAGAGGAAGGGATATTGTATTGCCAGGCAGGGAGAGAGTTATAATTGGACAGTCCTTTAAAAGGGTGGTTTTCTCCTAAGGTATTATACCCTAACCATGTATGTTTGTCTTTTGTTGTGCTGTTTCCTTAGCCATGGTGTGTGATTCTTTCCAGCTGGTAGTACAAATTGGCAGTAGTTGTAATTCCATGCCTCTTGGTGGGTAAAAAGGCTGGCAACCTCACTTGTTGGAGGGAGGCTGAGCCTAGATACAGACAGCTGTGAAGAAAGGTAAAACCTGGCATTATGTCCAGTCATATAAAGGATGCAGGAGTCAGAAGAGACCCTGTAGACCCATAATTAAGCCTTGCACCATATCACAAAGGTGTTGACTTTCGGAAACTAGCCCAGTCCATGGTATTTGGAAAGGAAGGAAATTGTGGTTATCAATATATATATATATATATATATATATATATATATATATATATATATATATATATATATATATATATATATATATATATATATATATATATATATATTGTAGAAGTTTTAGTTTCTTGTGAGAGCTGGCAACTGCGAGCCAGGCTCAAGGACGCAGCCAGTGGCGGGAGTCAGTCAGACTCACGCCCACTTACTGTATGCCTGCTACCATTACAGTCACGTCCAGCCACTCTGTGTTTCTTTTCTACTCAACATGGCGCAGTGATAGCAGTCTTCCTACGTCCACGATGGCCACTCCAAGATGCCCATGGTTCCCTGCCGCTTCTGGAAGAAGGAGAGAGGGAACAGGCTTCCTAGCACAGGCTCAGACGTTCCTGCTATCCCAGCAGGGAGCCATTGAAGCCTTGGGACGAGACGTTGCAGCAATGGGGACGCCAAGACGCAAGGTCTTCAGTACAGCTGGGCTGGACAAGTGCGACCTGGACATGTCTGCAGCAGACTTCAGGACATGGCGTCGATCCTTAGAAGACTGGATCGAACTCAACGCTGTCGGTGATGGAGACGCTGCACGTTACATTCAGCTTCTGTGTGCCCCTGAGCTACAGAAAGTGCTCGACGCCAGGTACCCCAAGGCTCAGTGGGACGCCACTTCCGCTGCTGAGGCCCTGGAGAGCGTCGGCAGGTTAGTACTACGTACAGCGAACCAGGCAGTGCAGTGGTCAAATTTTTTTGGTGTCAAGCAGGCCGTGGGAGAATCAGTGAGTGACTACTTCACTAAGTGCTCCCAGATGGTGCTTGACTGTGCTTTTCAGTGCCCGGACTGTGACAAGGATTTGAGTGATTACATGCTAGTGCGAAAGCTCATCGCTGGGCTGCGTGACCCGGCCCTACGACGCGAGGTCTTTCAGTGCCATGTACAGTTTAGGGACGTCGACAGTCTCCGGTCATATTGTGTGGCGTTTGAGGCGGCTCAGAGGGACGCTCACGGTTTCCCGCCAAACCGCCACCCCGGGGCTGCTGCTAGTGACACCTTGAGCGGCGCCACGAGTGATGATGACGTCATCGCCGCGGCTGGCCCCAGAAAAGCCCGCAATCGCCCGTGTGGTTACTGCGGCGAGCGGCACCAGCCTGGCAAGGCTTCCTGCCCAGCAGCTAATGCCACGTGCCGTGCTTGTGGAAAGCTGGGCCACTTCCAAGCAGTGTGCAAAGGGGAAAGAAAGCCTGCAAGGAAGAGCACAGTGGCCAGTGCGGTGGTGGCAACCGCCAAAGTGACGCGCCAGCCACAGCTTCAGATCCTCGTCTCCAGACCGGAGGGCGGCCCACAGCATCCCACCACAGCCATCGCGGATACAGGTGCGCAGGTGTGTGTGGCTGGCCCCACGCTATTGAGGATTCTGGGCCTCTCACCCAGGCAGATGCAGGAGCGCGCCGGCTTGCGCGACCTCGCCGGAATTAACCTGCCCACCTTGGGAGCCACGACATGCCACTTCAGCATCCCTGGCCGCTCTACCCAGCGGGACGTGTACTTCGTGAAGTCGGTGGATAAGATCTACTTGTCCCTCGACGCCTGCAAGGATCTGGGTCTGGTACACACGGACTTCCCGCAGCCTCCAGTCAGGGAGGTGGCGAGCGTGAGCGGCAGCGGCCCCACCCCGCCATCCAGACCAGCCGCCGCGCCACCCAGACCAAACACCATGCCGCTTCCGCCTCTGGAGGAGAACGTGCCAATGCTACAGGAGTGGCTTCTCGGGCATTTCTCGACATCCACCTTCGACACCGACCAGTATCCCCTGCCAGTCATGGCAGGACCTCCTCATCACATCCACCTGTCCCCCGACACAACCCCCTATGCCTGCCACACCCCAGCCTCCGTCCCGAAGCACTGGGAGGCGGAGGTCAAGCGGCAGCTAGATGAGGACATTTGGAAACGTTATCCATCCTGTCCCTGCAGGAGAGGCCACAGAGTGGTGTGCCAGGATGGTGGTGGTCGCGAAAAAGTCTGGCAAGCCACGCCGCACAGTAGACTTCCAGAAGCTCAACGCCTGCTGCCAACGGGAGACCCACCACACTCCTGCACCATTCGATATGGCCTCTGGGATCCCGGCCCACACCTACAAAACTGTGGCAGACGCACACTGGGGGTTCCACCAGGTGGAGCTGGACGAGGAGAGCAGACGCCTCACTACCTTCATTACACCATGGGGCAGGTACCAATACTGCAGGACACCCATGGGGCACTGTGCGGCGGGGGACGCCTACACCAAAAGGTTCGACGACGCCATCATCGACCTGCCACGGAAGCACAAGTGTGTCGACGACACGCTCCTTTATGACGCAGGTGTGGAGGAAGCTTTCTGGCATGTCTACGATTTTTTGGAGGTGTGTGCCAAGGCCGGAGTGACACTGAAACCGGAGAAGTTTCGCTTCTGCCAGAGGGAGGTCGACTTCGTTGGCTACCACTTGGCCTGGGACACATACAAGCCGACTGAAGAGCACCTCACCGCCGTCAGGGACTTCACAATGCCAGACAAGCCATCCATCACCGACGTGCGCTCATGGTTTGGTTTCGTGAACCAGCTGGCGCCCTTCCTGGCCATGGCCCCACTCATGTCGCCTTTCAGGGCCCTGCTGAAGAAGCCAGCAGGCAAGAGCGTCTACTGGGACGAGTGCCTCCTCAAGACATTCACACAAGTAAAGGAGGTCATCTGTCAGCTAGCCAAGCAGGGGCTGGCATATTACGACAAGACCCGGCCCACTATCGCCATCACGGACTGGTGCAAGGATGGCATCGGGTTCGTGGTGATGCAACAATACTGCTCCTGTTCACCAGCCAATGCCCCCTTCTGCTGCAAGGGAGGGTGGCGCCTGGCGTTATGTGGCAGTCGGCACCTCACCCAGGCCGAGGCAGGATACGCGCCAGTGGAGGGAGAGGCCTTGGCGGTGGCATGGTGCCTGCGTAAGGCCCGGCTTTTCCTCCTGGGGTGCCCCAACCTCGTCATCGCCACGGACCACCGTCCCCTGGTTAAGTTATTTGGTGACAAGGCCCTAAAGGACATCGCCAACCCCCAGCTCTTCAGGCTAAAAGAATGGACCCTGCAGTATAAATTCACCATGCGCTTCCTGCCAGGGAAGCACAACGCAGCAGCCGACTTCCTATCCAGGTATCCCGCAGCCAAGGCTGCCCCGGACGAGGTGGATGAGGGTCAAGACGTCGCTATCGCCGCAGCTATGTCCGCAGCTGCGGTAGCCGCCCTTGACTTGAGTGGGTGCACCACCATCGATGAAGAAATAGTGTTGCAAGTGGCGCTTGAGGACCCCACATACCAGTCGCTGGTTTCAAGAGTGTGCAGCGGCAACTGGCGGCCCCACAAGTCACAGGAGCTCGCCTGCTTACGCCCCTTTTACAGCGTACGGGACAGACTGGCAGTGTCCCGTGGCCTAGTCACCTATACCTACGACCAGGGATGTGTGCGACTCATCATCCCTGAGGCTCTACGTCAACGAGTAGCCTCCAGTCTTCACGCCAGCCATCAGGGGCTCGACTCCATGCTGAGGAGGGCCAGGCAAACAGTATATTGGCCTGGGATAGAGGGTGATCTGCAGCATCATCGGGCCATGTGCAACACCTGTAACGCCAACGCGCCTTCACAACCACCCAAGCCCCTCATCCTCACGCCACCCCCCGACTACCCCTTTCAGCAGACGGTGGCGGACTTATTCCAGCTGGGAGGTCAAACTTACCTGGTATACGCTGACAGACTCACTGGGTGGCTGGAGGTGGCACATCTACCCTCGGGTGCCCCTTCCGGTAAAATCATGAAGCACCTGAGGCACTTCTTCACCAGATGGGGGGCCCCAGAGCAGCTCTCTACTGATGGAGGTACAAACCTTGTGAGTGGAGAAATGACTACGTTCCTCAAGAGGTGGGGAGTCGCGACCCGTCTCTCCTCCGCTCAGTACCCCCAATCTAACGGCCGCGCGGAGACGGCCGTGAAGACAGCCAAGAGGATGTTGCGAGACAACACGGGAACCAGCGGCAGCCTAGACAACGACAAGGTGTCGCTGGCTCTCCTCCAATACCTAAATACCCCGCTGCGGGGAGGGAACATGTCACCCGCACAGTTGACGACAGGCAGACAGCTGAGAGATGGAGTCCCCACAGCCAAGCAGAACTACAAAGTCAACCCCGAGTGGCAGCAGACCCTAGAAGAGAGAGAGACTCAGATGGCACAGCATCACGAGGAAATACGCCAACAGAGCCCGGGCCAGCGCCGGCGACGACGTCGTCTGCAGCCTGGAGCCCGTGTATGGGTTCAGGACCAGACCAGCAAGGCATGGAGTAAGTCTGGTGTTGGAGCATGCTAGTAGTCAGGTTTTTGAAGTACTCTTGGTCCATGTTCCTACAGACCTGTGTGATGGCCTCCTGCAGGCAACGAACTGATGGGGTCAGGATGGCACCCAGTTGTTTAACATGTGCTCACATATTCTCTATCAAATTCTGGTCCAGTGAGTTTCCTGGTCACTACAAAACTGGAATTTTGTTTTATTTAAGAAAGTTCTTCACTGTTTTTTCTGCCATGGCATGGGATGCTGTTGTTCATAAAAATGCCATCTGATTGATGAAGATCAAAGAGATGCATGAAATCCTTCAAGATATCCAGGTAGTTTTCTGACTTCATGGTTGTGTTCTTTAGGAGAAAATAAAACTCATCTGCACCTCTTTCACCAATGAAAATGCCACAAATCACCAAAGAAGCTGGATGTTTGATCCCCTTGACAGTGTAACAGGGTCAAACTGGTTACTACGCTCCATAGGTCAGACACATTTGCTGCTCACCCTGATGCTTCTAAAGGTGCTATTATCTGAGAAACATTGCTGAGGAGTCCAGTGCTTGTACTTGTGGGCAAAAGCTAGCCCCTCTGCCTTAATTTCTTTAGTAAGCACTGGCTTGATAGCAACCTTGTAAGAAAGTAACTTGAGATGGTGCTAGGGATGTTCACATGTGGTACAAACCACAACATTTTTCAGGAATTCTGGATACATTTTTCGTATTTCTGTGCTTGTGATGAGTGGGTTTTACTTGACTGCACATTTGATCAACACATCAGTTTTGGGTGAAGTCTTTCTTGATTTCCCTGGACAAGGTTTGGGAGGTGGTACTGCACCAAGTGGCAGATTTTGGCTAACAGCAACAACACACAAAACAGTTTTCTTTGATCATCCTAACTGGCTACAAATGTCTTTAATCTTCACATTTTTCTGCCTCAGAGTGATGATCTGGGTTCATTCTACCTTTGTGGTAGTGGATCTAACCATGTTGAATACTCTTGGGAAAATTGAGGGTGAAAAATGAGGAGGGAACAAAATAGCATCCAGATTTCTGGGGCATTCATACACATCTGCCCTTATCACTGCCTGCGGACTGCTGAGATCTCTCATACCAGACACCACCATATGAACCTATGTCCTAGGATATGAGTGTTGCAGCCTAAGGAGTTGGCACCAATTTTCCTGTATGTTTCAGTGGAAGGTATCAACTTTATCCACTGATAGTGTGTGTGTGTGTGTGTGTGTCTGTGTGTGTGTGTGTGTGTGTGTGTGTGTGTGTGTGTGTATATATATATATATATATATATATATATATATATATATATATATATATATATATATATATATATATATATATATATATATATCATTGAATGTGATAGCTAGTTGAGCATTTATTATTTTTCTTAAGATATTTTCCTTATATCTTATAATTGTCTTATATTCTTTTTTAATTGGCTGTATGACTTCGCCGAAGCTAGTCATTTTCGCTAGACTGCGATTTCGGGTCCTTGACCCTTCTTCAGTAGCGAAGGTCTATCCGTGTTGAGGGTGTCGGAGAGAATGGCTCAAGCTGATTGCGGGGGTGTATTTATACCGGTAGGCTTGTCACCCCGCTGCGCGTCCTGGTCTCAGATTGGCTGACGGCTGTCGCGGGCTGTGCTGGGTTGCTATCCAAGCTGGGTCTTCGCGCGCTTGGTAATGCTTGTAGGTCTTTGGATTGTTGATTTAATGTAGGGTTTGTCTCTTTTATATATAGTGCTTCTAAGATGGGGAGACGCCTGGTGTCTGGGCATGTAGTTAGGATCTCCGTTTTATCTACTAGCATTCCTCTTGTAATGTTTATGTTATGCTTCTCCTTCAGATGTTTCTTGGGTGCTCCTGTTGTGAGGTGGAAAGTTAGTCGTTGGGAGAGTCTTGTTGTCGTCATGCCAACATAGGTGGAGGGAAGGACTTCACAGTTTCCTTGGTTACACGTAAACCTATATATGACATGTGACTTCTGAAGGCTCTCTCTCTTTTGAGGGGTTATTTTTTAGAAGAAGATGGCTGGTTTTCTTGGTGTTGTAATAAATTATCAGTTTAACTTGTTTGTCAGGGTCGGAAGGCTTGATGTTCCTCTTCACAATCTGCGTGATGGCCCTCTCATCTTCTTCGTAGGCGGTAGAGAAAGTTGCTTTATAGAAGATGTTGATGTTCCCTTTCTTATCCTCTTGTTGCTTCTTGTTATGCCAGCTGTCGACAATTTTCTTTACTAGGCGGTTGACGTCCTTTTCACTGAAATTGTTGTTTATGAGGACTTGAGTTGAGCGCTGTATTTCTTGGTGGACTTGTTTCCACATGCTGCAGTGTGTAAGCGCTCTTCTGATGTAGGCTGAGATAGTGGAATCCTTGTACCTCGTGGGACACTCACTTCGTCCGTTCAAGCAGAGTCCAGGATTCGTTGGTTTTGTGTAGACGCTGGTGGTAAATCTTCCTTCTTCTTGTTGCACTAGGACGTCGAGAAAGGGCATGGCTCCATCTTTGCTGTTTTCCATAGTAAATGTTAGCCCAGATGTTTCTTGGAGGTGAAGTCTAAGATGCTCTGCTTTGGCTGCGTCCTTTGTCTTGATGAAAATGTCGTCAATATAACAGCAATATATATCCGGCTTTTTTACTATCTTGAAAACTTCCTCCTCGATGCAACCCATGAAGAAGTTGCCAAGAGTACACCGAGAGGAGAACCCATTGCCACGCCGTCTACCTGGCAGTACTTGTTACCGCGGGGGGCAGGTAAAAGGTGCTTCTTTAGTGAAACACCCCAGCAGTTCTCGGAGTACATCTTCTGGGATCGCAAGCTTAGGTGTAGCTTCATTGTGATAAACACGTTCCATGATGTAGTTGATGGTGCGATCCACTGGAACATTCGTGAACAAGGATTCGACATCTAGTGAGGCAACTCTTCCTTCTGCATCGCTGTTGTTGAGGATATCGATGAAATCTGAGGCTGACTGCAGACAATAGGAGGTAGGAATGTACGGTGTGAGGAGGGCGCACAGTCTTTTAGCGATGTAGTAGGTAGGAGTGGGAATTTGGGATATTATGGGTCTTAATTTGTTGCCTGGCTTGTGGGTCTTGACATTGCCATAGCAGTATCCCATCTCATATTCGCCTGTGAGTCTTTCGAACTTAACATCGCAGATGGAGTTATTCTTTGCTATTATCTTGTTCAGTCTTTTCTTGAGGGCTGCTGTAGGGTTTCTTGAAATCTTCCTGAACTTGGTAGTGTCGCTGAGGATGCTGTCAATCTTGCTTAAGTATTCTTTGCTGTCGATGAGGACATATGCAGCAGCCTTATCCACTCTTCTGATGGTGATGGCAGGATCAGACCGAAGTTCTTTGGCAGCATCGATGTGTCTTTTCTCAAATATGCTGCTGTTGTAATGGCCTCTTGATTTTGTAGATTCCGTGATCACTTCTTGCTTGAAAGTCTGGCTAACGATCACCTGGCCGCTTTTCTGCAGTTTCTCTACATTGTCTATGAGCACTTCACATTCAACCCTTTTCTGGAATTTTCTCGGTCTTGAGAGTATGTGGCAGTTGAGACCCATATTAAGCACTTCATGTTGGTCTTGGGTGAGATTCTTATTAGTAAGGTTGATGTACAAGTCCTTAGGGCTGGAATGCTTGACATTGCCGCCATTTAGTCTAACCAGCTTGTTTTGGTTAGCTCTAGCAATGGAATGCTTATGTTTGTCTATGATCTGTTTTAGTTTGGTGTCTTTCATCTGTTTTGATGTGGCGTCAATGTCAGTATTTTTCCACTACTCTTCGATTTCCTCGAGCTGTTGCTGTAGCTCTTTGACTTTCAGATGGAGTTCTCTTATCCTTTGCTTCATGAAGTTAGTTCTATCTTCATTACTCGGCTTCCGTCTGCGTCTTCTGCTCGTATTAACTGCCCCATCACTGGTAATATTAAGGGTGTATATGGGCAGGAGTCTTTCTCTAATACATATCTCATTGAATGTGATAGCTAGTTGAGCATTTATTATTTTTCTTAAGATATTTTCCTTATATCTTATGACTGTCTTATATTCTTTTTTAATTGGCTGTATGACTTCGCCGAAGCTAGTCATTTTCGCTAGATCGCGATTTCGGGCATAAACTCTAAACTGATACGAGTAATTAAGAGTATATATAAGAACACGGAGAGCAGAGTCAAGAACAGAGAGCTGGAGAGTGAATGGTTTAGCATTAAGACAGGAGTGAGACAAGGGGGAGTGCTCTCTCCTTTGCTTTTCATTATATACATGGACAGATGCCTGAAGGAAGTGTGTGTAAGGGAGGATAAAGAGATCACGCTGGCCTATGCATACGATGTCGCTGTCGTGACAGGAAGCCAACAAGATCTTCAAGAGGCCATGACAAGATGGAATGATGTCTTAAATAGGGAAGGAATGAGAATGAACAAACAAAAAACAGAAATAATGAAAGTTGGCAGAATAAAGGAGGAATGTAATATTTACATAGAAAACGTTAAACTGAAGCAGACCGACAAATTTTGTTATCTGGGAGTACTTTTCGACGAGAAAATCAGACAGAATATAGAAAATTTAAATAGAATACAGAAGTACAATGCAAATGTCAGTGCATTGTATCCCATACTTAAAGATAAGAATATTCCAACAAAAGCTAAAACCATATTTACAACAATACTAAGACCAGTACTTCTATATGGGTCAGAAACTTGGACACTGACAACAAGAACATCTTCACAAATACAAGCAGCAGAAATGAGAGTTCTGAGAATGATCCGAGGTGTGACCAGACTTGATAGAATTAGAAATGAAGAAACCAGAGAGAGATTAGGGATAACATCCGTACTGAAGATAATTGAAAAGAACAAATTGAGATGGTATGGACATGTCCAAAGAATGGAAGATACAAGATACGCAAGGAAGTTTCTGGAATGGGTTCCTCTAGGCAGGAGGCCGGTGGGACGACCTAGGAAGCGATGGATGCAGGGAGTTGAAGAAGCTGCTGAACAAAGAGGAAGAAATCTACAAGAAATAACCAGAGATGAGGATTTCATGGATAGAGACCTTTGGAGAAGATTCGTAGAGGCCAGACACTGACAGGCATTGCCTACCTTGCGTCTGGTGAGAAAGGTGAGAATATATATATATATATATATATATATATATATATATATATATATATATATATATATATATATATATATATATATATATATAAATTAGTATTCTTGCCTATGTGAACTCGCACCTTTGTAAAACTGTAGACGAACATGTCAAATCAAATTAGCCATTTTATCTGCTGTAAAATATTTAGGATGCAGTCTGGATCTTAGTCTGAACTACAGACTTCCCAGCTGCCAAGCTTACAAGAGTTTGTCAACACACTTCATGACTCACTGTATATGTGTTGTGCTTGACTGCAAATCAAGACTCTAGAACAGTGGTTCCCAATCTATGGGAAATTATTCACACATGGGTAATTCAAATAATCTGAGTGGGAAATGGAGGGCTGAGAATAAAGGCATTCATATTGTTATGAATGGAGTGGAGAGTCATATCACCTGGCTGGAGTGCACTTCCCTGCTGTGCCCTGCTTTCCCTCATCTTTGTGAATTGCTGTGCCTTTTCTGTGCCACAGCATCCGCATATAGACAATGCTGTGCATAGACAATGCCATGCATACAAAATGGCATGTATAGACAGTGCTGTGTCATGAGGAAACTGCCTAAGGCTGTGACTGAGGGGAGATTCTGTGCTGGCCTATGAGGTCATTGTCGGAGTGACTGAAGTATTGCATCCTTGTACTGAGCTTTATCATTAAAATGTCCAGTTTTGCAAACTAGTCTTTGGTTTCACCTTTGTCTGCCTGTCCTGTCCTGGACCTCTAGAACTAAGAGTGACTGAAGTATTGCATCCTTGTACTGAGCTTTATCATTAAAATGTCCAGTTTTGCAAACTAGTCTTTGGTTTCACCTTTGTCTGCCTGTCCTGTCCTGGACCTGATTGCATCATGTTATCCACCACCTTACTCAGCACAACCACATTAGACCCACAAACACAGGTGTTTCTGGCTACCAGGTGTCCTGTGGGCACAGCAAAGCAATATATTCAGGAATAACCCACAGTAAATTTTAGAAAACTGGGACTTCGAGATTTAACTTTTACCTGAGATGCCTGACACTGCGTAGGTAGCAGTGGCTGACACAATCAAGTGATCGCTTTCAACAGTTTACCACCATTTCATTATATCAGTTAATAAAGCACATTAAAGGTGTGCTTGTTTTTTTTTTTTTATGTGTAGATGATAAGAATTTTTAAGATACATATGAAAAAGATTGTTACCTTGTTCAACTACAATAATGTACACTGCTAACTTGACTTATGAGTGCTCCAACCTACAAATTTTTTTTTGAAGCTGTCACTTGGTCAATTTTTTTGCTTTGAGTTGTGAGCCAAAATCTGAGATAAAAGTGAGCTTCAGATACATCACCACTAGCTGGCACAGTGAGTGCCACAACATCTGCCCAGAATTTCTCATCTCACTCATTCACTTCACATGGTTACCTCACTGTTGAAGCAACTCTGTTGTGTTATGCTCTCATTTTGTGCTCTTTGTGCAGTTATTTTCTCTTTTTTCTAACCAGGGATCCTAAAAAAGTAAGTACAAAGGATAGTGCTGAAAAGAACCGGATGATGTCCATTGAATTAAAGCATGAAATCATAGCAAAATAGGCGAGGTATGCATCTAGTTGATTATGACAGGCAGTACAATCATAATACTTCTACAATATGTACCTTACTGAAGCAGGAGTTGATAAAAGCTGTAATTCCAACCAAAGGTGCTCAAATAATTTCTAAGCTGCAGACCTCTATCCATGGAAAGATGGAGAAGCTACTGTTGGTGTGGTTGATGGAGAAGCAGCTTGCAAGTGATACTGTAACAGAGGGTATCATCTGTGAGAAGGCATGAGCTATTTAAGCTGATTAGCTACAGCAAGCTTCATGCACTTCAACAGACAAGGTATTCAAGTCTTTAAAAGCCAGTTGCATCTGGTCTGACAATTTCAGAAGGACAAGTATTCACTCCATCTTCAGGCATGGCGAGGCAGTGAGCTCAGATAATAATAATAATAATGATAATAATAATAATAATAATAATAATAATAATAATAATAATAATAATAATAATAATAATAATAATAATAATACTTTATTGTCATGTATTAAAACATGAAATTTGCCTTGTGTGTTTCAGAAGAATTAGAAAGTAATCATACAGAATTGTCACATACTTAAGTATCACATACATTCACTCTTTCACATATATGTACATTCATTCTTAAGTTCTTACATACATTTATAAAAGAAAAAGTAAAATATGAGTAAGTGGGTCACATGTACCTACATCTAAAAGGGTAAGCAAATAAAATTAGATGCAAGATTTTTATCTTGCATATAATTTTATTCGCTTACCCTTTTAGATGTAGGTACATGTGACCCACTTAGTCATATTTTATTTTTCTTTTATAAAAGATATTAAAAGGAAATCAGTCTGCATTCCTGGTATAAGCAATAATAATAATTAAGACAAGTTCAGTTTTGAATCAGTAATCAATTTGAAATCATTACCAAGCTATATACTTGCTGGTACAAAGAATCTGGAATACCTGCTAGTTCCACATTTTAGTGATCTCATTCTTCTCTCTGATCGTAACATTTGATAATAGTGGTTCAGGGGATGAGTCACATTATTTACAACTACTCTACATCTCCATAAGACAGACCTGTTATATATTTCCGACAAAGAAACACCATTACCAACACTGAGTTTTATGCAGTCTCTGATTATTTTACTCAATTTCTCCTTTATGACGGCATTCCAGTTTCCATACCAACAAGTAATAATGAAAGACAAGACTGAATGAATTACTGGTGAACAGAATAGATCCATTATTTTTTATCAATTTTAAGCTTATTCAGCTTCCTTAGGAAATATATCTTAGAATTCACTTTTTGTATACTGCTTTGGAATTTTGTTGAAATTGAGTTCATTACTTATGATTGTGCCAAGATATTTATATTCTTTTACAGTTTCTACTGCCTCTTCATTAATTTATAGTGATGAATGAGGGACTGGCACATTGCTGAAATCTAGGACCATTTTGTAGAGATGTTGCATAGAAAGCATTGAGATTATTGCAGAAGTCCATAGTATTCAGTACATTATAGTTAATAGCAGTTTTCTTCATCCTGGTGATTTGCTTTAATTTGTCCCAGGCTGATTTAGCATCCTTCTTGAATATGATTTCAAGTTTACATTTATACATGTACTTGAATAAAGTAATGGTCTTATTTATCTCCTTTTCCACAATTTTAACTGAGATCTATTATTAGTTGCAAATATATACTTCTTTCTGTACAACAAATCTTTGAGTTCTTTTGTTATCAATGGTTTGTTATTAGAATAATATTTAATAGTTTTCATTAGCACAATATTGTCTGTATGCATTCAAAACATCAATATTATCATCAATAGCAGCATTCTTATCAAATAATACATCGAAGTCAGTGCTTTCTATGCAGCCGAGTAGTGTTTGGTTTACATTTGTGTCCAAGCAATATATATATCTTTCTCTATAGGTTTAATGCATTTAAGCTGTTGTCTGTACACTGGAATCAGTTGAGACATATGATGATCAGGGATACCTAAAGGTTTTAACTTTTTTTGCTTGATAGCTGTCTTTAATGTTGCAAAAAAAGGTCTTGTAATTTGTTCTCTCTAGTAGGGAAATTTATATAATGCTGATGGTGAGGTATACACTTACTAAAATTATAAGAATTAAAATCTGCTGTAATAATTTTAACAGCCTCAGGACTTTCTTGCTTTACTTCACAAGTGACCTTATATAGGAAAATTTCAGATACATTCCCCAGCAAGTGTTCAACTGTGATGAGACAGGGCTCTTCTGGAAGAAAATGCCAAGGACTTACATAAGAGCAAAGGAGAAGAAGAAGCCAGGCCACAAATCCATGAAGGATAGGTTAACCCTCACACTGTGTGCCAATGTGAGTGGCGACTACAAGATCAAACCACTGCTCGTATGTCATTCTGAAAACCTGAGCCTTTAAGTCACATAAGATACAAAAAGAAAACTAACAGGTTATATGGAGGGCAAACCCAAAGGCATGGGTCACCAGAGAGTTCTTTGTGGTGTGGGTGAACTTGATCTTTGGTTCTGCCATAAAGAAGTATCTCCAGAAAAGTAACCTACCCCTGCAAGCCTTTATCATCCTTCACAATGCACCTGCTCACCCACCAAACCTCAAAGACAACAGCCTCAAAAAGTTTAAGTTTAAAAAGGTTGTCTACCTTCCAGCCAACACCACACCTATCCTGCACCCCATGGACCAGCAGGTGATACCTAATTTCAAGAAGCTCTTCACCAAGCACCTCTTCCGCTGCTGCTTTGAAATGACTGAGAACATAAACCTCACCCTTCGAGAATTCTGGAAGGACCACTATAATATTGTGATTTGCCTCAGAATTAACAATATGGCCTGGCAGGATGTTACAAAAAGGACCTTGACATCTGCGTGGAAGAAGCTGTGGCCTGAGGTTGTGTCCAAAAGGGACTTTGATAGATTCAATCCCGAAGTGGCAGTAGTGGAGATTGTGTCTCTTGGAAAGTCCATGGGCCTGGAGTTGGATGAAGGAGATATGAACAAGCTCATTGAGGAGCATCCTGAGGAACTGATGATGGAGGAGTTTAATGAGCTACAGAAGCAGCAGCATACATAGGTGTTGAAGGAGGAGGAGCCAGAGGTGGATGAGGTTATCTCTACAAGTGAGAGAAAGGAAATGTTGGGGATGTGGAAGAAACTTTCTGAGTTAACTGAAAGGAGATGACCATAAAAAGTTACAACTGGTTGTGCATCAGGACTGTTTAATGATATTTGCCTAGCTGATCTCTGAAATATTTTGAAAAGGAGAATGAAACAATCCTCCTTGGACAGGTTTTTAATGAAATGTCCTGCAGAAGAAAGTGAGGAAAGCATGGTGAAAAGAGAAAAATCAGTGAAGATCAAATTGAATAAAAGTGAAGTGGATTTTTTTTCTTTTTTAGTTAGGTGATAAAATGTAGCATTAATAGTGTAGCGAATAAGTTAAGTGATTAAGCGATAGAGCTTATGATGAACGAAATCGACAAAAAAAGCATGAAATGAATCCTTCCAATCTCCTCTGTCTATCCCCTCCACCCTTCACCTCTGCTAGCATCTTCAATTAGCCCAAGTCATCTGATCTCCAAGTAAATACACTTAATTTAACCAGTTTCTTTCAATACATTCTTTATTACTGTTTTATTATGTTTTTTTTTTTTTGTTATTTATAAGTATATTCTTACTGTAAATCCTCGATATAACAAACACATGGAGAGAGAGAGAGAGAGAGAGAGAGAGAGAGAGAGAGAGAGAGAGAGAGAGAGAGAGAGAGAGAGAGAGAGAGAGAGAGAGAGAGAGAGCGAGTGGAGGAAGCAGGCAACCATCAATCACTGCAGAGGGTGTGGCTAAGCCTCCATGGGAGATAAACATTACCACCTTTCAAAAACATGCGGTTGAGTGTATCAGCCAACTCTCCTGCATATTAAGACTAGGATATTCATAAAATTAAGCAAGCATTCAATAACTTTGAGATATGCCATAATCTGTGGTTTCATAAAATAAAACGAGTGTTTGATAGCCTTAAAAGGGTCATTATACTTGAGATTTGATAAAAAATCGTTCGTTATATTGACAATTTACTGTATTTAAAAACAAGTAACAAAAAATTGGATGTTTTTTGGGGAGACTGGAATGGATTAATAGCATTTCAGTTAATTTCAATGGGGAAAATTTATCTGAAATACAAGCAAACTGAATTACAAGCTCTGTCACAGAATGAATTAAACTCGTAAGTCAAGGTACTATTGTATTCCTCATTCCTTCCTGATCTGGGCACTACAGTGAATGGACCTGCATCTCAGCTGCTGGCCAGTATTCTGAAAGAGTACTTGCCTTCAGTAGGAGCACTGTCTCTACCATTCTTTTTACTGGGGCAGGCACGGAGTACTTGGGCCCTGCCACCCTCTTGGATCTTGAGGAGGGCCTGGCCCTGAAAGATGATGATATGTCTTCCTGGAATGGCTGGCCAGCCATGCCCCAGTCTATGTGGTTGTTTTTAACAAGTACTCCATGAACCACAGCAGTGAATCCTTATCTCCGGCCAGCAAATTGACAAAGTACTGCAGAGCTCCTTCAGGGGTAGATGAGGTGTTCTGCTAATCTCAGCAAAAATGGCCTCCTTGAGCCCTGCCACTCAAGTTGTCTACTCCAGCTCAAGCTTTTGCCCTTCGTGACAAGTATGTGAAGTTATGGTTTATGGAGAACCAATTCATTGACACCAAAGGTATGTTCTTGCTGATTCAAAACCACATAACTAATTATCTTCCAAAGCTCCACCCACAAAGGGCAGCCAAGAACATGCTGACATTTCTGCCAGACATACAATTGTTTAACCCCTTTGGCACGATGACACGCCATTTAATCTCTCATAGCATATCTGAGTGACGTGCATACTGTGTCATGGTCATTTGAGCCAGTGTGTGTTTCATTTCTGCTCAGATATAGTACGAGATCTTTCAGAATGTTGGCCGGATACAATACGGCGTTTTACATTCCTCCCAAGATTATTCTAATGTCAGAATATGAGAGAGTTTCACGCATTCAAAGTGGATCTTAGCAGACAGTTTCTATCACTGGTAGTCAAATATCCTCAGTTTCTACCATGAAATAACACAAATAAAGCAAGGGAAAATATGATATTTGTGAGTGCAAAAACCTCTTGCCTATCAAGTTGCCAGTACACACTCGCATTTTTAGTCATGTATCATGTCTTCCCGCCCCTCCCTTCCCTGCTGCTCTCATCTGTTTCTGCTTTTCTTTTTCTTTTTCTATGTTATCTTGAAATGAGAGAGAGAGAGAGAGAGAGAGAGAGAGAGAGAGAGAGAGAGAGAGAGAGAGAGAGAGAGAGAGAGAGAGAGAGAGTTTCATGTGAAACTATCATCTGTGGAGATGTTGAAACATGTTTCATTGTATGAAATTGTTCTGCTATGATGAACATTATTTATATACCTCTTTCTCAACCAGTCCCTCCCTATATATCTGTTATCTCCCCTTCACCCTCTGTTATCTAGCATCTTGCTCTTTTCTCTCCCTTCCTCATAAGCATTCACAAGAAAAGTGGTGAGATGGGTGGTGGAAAAGTGTGACAAAGCAAAATATCTGGCAGCAGTCGTGTTTTTGCTTTTATTCTATAATTATAGTACTGGTATGTATTTCTATTTGTTATTATTTCACTTATTGCCAAAACATTATATTATAATTTAGCAGATGACAAGATCTACACACATGCAAGGTGGCCGTCATCTCTCTCTCTCTCACACAAGAAACATTTGAATAATTCACTGATACATAGAAGAAAAAGATGAAAAATGGACATATAGATAATAATGATTGTAGTTATAGTAAAATGAGAATTATGAAAAGAATGATAAATAAATCATATAAAAATAAAATAACTGGCAACTTTATTTTATAAAAAACGAAGACTTCCGTGTGATATATATTTTTTTTCTATGGTGTCAGACTGTCAGTCATGTGCTTACAGTTGGTGAGGTGATGTGTGTGATCATTCACCACATAGACTGCCCCTCTGCACCCTCTTCACCCCACAAACGTTCCTCTGTACATTATCAACTTTCCCGCCTCTCCTCCCCCTGCTCATCTTCACCTCTCCCTGCTATTATTATTATTTTTTTTTCTCAGCCTCCCTCTCTCCCACCATCACCCATCATTCCTTCCCCTCACCACCCCCTCCTCCATCTCTCATGCCCCCGCCCCCTCATCCGTCACCATCACCCTCACCACCACCAGCTACCGAAAATAAGTTTGACTGTCATTCAACACTCATACTTTATCAATCAGAGGAAGACTACAATCTTCCATTGCCACCACCCTCTGATGAAGATTAGTGAGTAAAATATAAATTGCAATTTATTTTAGACTGAATATTGGTGTGTAAGGCACAATAAAATCATTCTGAATATTCTGATATATAATATGTTATGATTATGGTTAGTTTTGTGAATATCAGTGGTGGAGTTTTAAAGTTTGATGCACGCGGAAATATGACGTGGCATGCTTTTTGACTTGCCATACCGAAGAGGTTTATTCAGTATATAGCCCATCATATAATTACTACTCTAACATACTAACACTTCATCGTCCATATGGAAATAGAGTATAAATGATAGTGTGAAAACAAGTGATGTTGAGGTGAAGGTGGGTGCCTGGTTGAAATCTCACGCACCTGGAGTGATTATATCATGTTCATTCAAGTTGTTTTCACTGCTCTTCATTCTAAGATGATAATTATATCTACTTGATGTTATACATACCATATTTGCCAGTGCATTAGACGCACTTTTTTTCTTGAATAAAAGTATCTAATAATTACCATGCGTCTAATGCACCCATAATACCTAGGCTTGTATCTGTATCTGTAACTTCAGATCAGTAATTACTGTGCAAGGGGAGTTTGATGCTGGAAGGGATAATCTGGTGAGGAATGGTCAGTTATGATGAAATACTTAAGATGATGGAAGACCTTGATGTAAATAAAGCACCTGGTCCAGATGGAGTATCAAACTGGATATTGAAAGAATGTAAAGAAAAACTGGCTGATAAAATTCACAGTATGGTTGTGACATCATTGTTGCAGAGAAAAGTACCAAATATTACACCAATAATATTCAAAGGAGGAAATAAGGAAAATCCACTAAAATTTTAGACCCGTGTCATTGACCCATGTTGTAGGAAAACTATGTGAAAGAACAATAAAGGAAAGATGGATGGAAGACTTGGAAAGAGATAAAGTTTTGGTAAATTGTCAATTTGGATTTAGAAGGGGAAGATCATGCTCCATGAACTTATTGTCCTTTTATTCAAGGGTAGTCGATATTATGCAGGAGAGAGATGGATGGATGGATGATGTCTACTTAGACTTCAAGAAGGCTTTTGACAAAATACCACACTGAAGATTGCTATGGAAGATAAAAAATCATGGAATAATTGGAGGAAGACTGTTGGAGTGGATGGAGGAATATCTGGATGATAGAGATGAAAATTATAAATTATAATACAAGACCAGAATTCGTCTTGGCTGAAAGTAACTAGTGGTGTCCCACAGGTATCAGTGTTGGGACCAATAATGTTTGTGATATATGAGAATGACATGAATGAAGAAATAGATGGCTATATAGACTAATTTGCAAATGCTGATAAGATGATGAGAAGGGAAGAAAATGTAAATGACTATGATACTGTCAATGATTTAAATAAGATAAATGGAATAAATCTTGACAAATGGAATTCAGTTTAAGTAAATGTAAAGTAATGGAGTTTGACAAGTAAAAAAGAATACAATATCATTATGAGATGGATAGTGTGAAGTTAAAGAACTCAAAACAAGAAAGGGATTTAGGAGTAACAGTTACAGAAAATTTGACTCTGAACACACACATTGATAAAATTACTATAGAGAAGCTGAATTTGTTAAAAAGAGTAAGAAAGGCATTCTCATATTTAGATGAATGAGTGATAAATAGTTGTTGATTTCCACAAAGGGTACTTTGTGGAAAGCCCTCCATCACCAGAATCTCATGCACTTTATACTTCTGCCCAGAACCATGCCAAGTCAGTTCTCCAGCTAGGCAAAAACTCCTTCATTAACAGAAAGTGTTAAAATCTTTCAAGATCTAACTATCCTCGTGACTTCTGGCATCTAGCCAAAAATATCTCCAATAACTCTGCTTCTTCTTCTTTCCCTCTTGATTTCAACCAGATGGCACCACTGCTATCACATCAATCTCTAAAGATGAACTCTTCACTCAAACTAAACTCTACCTTGGACAATTCTAGGCTTGTTCCTCCCTCTCCTCCACCCTCTGACTACTTCATGCTACCTATTAAAATTCCTCACAATGATGTTTTCCATGCCCTCGCTGGCCTAAACCCTCAGAAGACTTATGGACCTGATGGGATCCCTCCTATTGTTCTCCGAAACTGTGCCTCTGTGCTTGCACCTTGCCTAGTCAAACTCTTTCAGCTCTGTCTATCAACATCTACGTTTTCTTCTTGTTGTGGAAGTTTGCCTACATTCAGCCTATTCCTAAAAAAGGGTGACCATTTGAATCCCTCAAACTACCATCCTATTGCTTTAAATTCCTGCATATCTAAAGTTTTTTAATCTATCCTCAACAGGAAGATTCTTAATTATCTATCACTTCACAACCTTCTATCTGATTGCCAGTATGGGTTCCATCAAGGCCGCTCTACTAGTGATCTTCTGGCTTTCCTTATTGAGTCTTTGTCATCCTCTTTTAGAGATCTTGGTGAAACTTTTGCTGTTGCTTTGAATATATCAAAAGCTTTTGATAGAGTCTGGCAAAAAGCTTTGATTTCCAAACTACCTTCCTACGGCTTCTATCCTTCTCTCTGTAATTTCATCTCAAGTTTCCTTTCTGACCATTTTATTGCTGCTGTGATAGATGGTCACTGTTCTTCTCCTGAATCTATTAACAATGGTGTTTCTCAGAGTTCCATCCTGTCACCCACTTTCTTCTTATTATTTATCAATGACCTTCTAAACCAAACTTTTTGTCCTATCCACTCCTACACTGATGATATCACCCTACACTTTTCCACATTTTTTCATAGATGTCCAATCCTTGAGGAAGTAAACATTTCACGTAGGAAAGCCACAGAACGCCTGACTTCAAATCTTTCTAAAATTTCTGATTGGGGGAAGAGGAAACTTGGTATTGTTCAATGCCTCAAAAACTCAATTCCTCCGTCTATCAACTTGACACAACCTTCCAGATCACTATCCCCTCTTTTTCAAGGACACTCAACTGTCCCCCTCTTCTACACTGAACATCCTTGGTCTGTCCTTTACCTATAATTTGAACTGGAAACTTCATTTCATCTCTAGCTAAAACAGCTTCTATGATATTAGGCATTCTGAGACGTCTCTGCCAACTTTTTCACCCCCCTCAGCTGCTAACTCTGTACAAGGGCCTTATCTGTCCATGTACGGAGTATGCTTCACATGTCTGGGGGGGGGGTTCCACTCATACCGCTCTTCTAGACAGGGTGGAATCAAAAGCTTTTCATCTCATCAACTCCTCTCCTCAAACTGACTGTCTTCAGCCTCTCTCTCATCGCCGTAATGTTGCATGTCTAGCTGTCTTCTACCGCTATTTTCATGCTAACTGCTCTTCTGATCTTGCTAACTGCATGCCTCCCTTCCTCCCACAGTCTCACTGCACAAGACTCTTCTTTCTCTCATTCCTATTCTGTCCATCTCTCTAATGCAGTGGTTCCCAAACTGGGGGCCATATAGCAGAATGTAAGGGGCCATAATCTGAGGCTATGCATAAATAAAACCAAAGGAGTTTAGCGGGTAGGTAGCCTGTGGAGGGAACTTACAGGTTCAGTACAGGTTTGTGCAATGCCTTGCTGCCAGACACATGAGTAATACGTCCCTTTTTTTTTTAATCTGATTCTGCGTTCTTGACATAAAACAAGACATGGGGATATATTAGGGAAGCAAGATAATTTTAACTCAACATAATTCTTATCTAAGGCTTCCTAAGCTGTGTATTCTGTATGATAACCTGGTCTTGAATCTTACGTATCAGCAAGGATGTTCATATCATTCAGTTAACCAGACATTCACAGTTGCAACATTGATTACCGTGTGTGCCTCCCCATATAATCAGTTTCATCCCACCTGTGAATACTTCAGCATTATATGAACTTAAGCCAACATCAATACCACTTTAATGGTAAGTAAGCCCTGAATCATGAAGTATATTAAGAAGGTAAATAATATCTGCTGTATTTATGCACATTCTATAATTTTTTTGTAACGTAAGATCTAACTTCCTTTCAACCTCATATTTACCATTTTATTATTCTAATCATGGGTGATGACATATGTTAGCGGTGTTAGAAATAGCAGTTTTTTGTTTGTGCATTGCAGGTACAGTGATGGCTTCTAATAAGAAACGCAACTATGATGACAACTACCTGGATTTTGGATTTACAAGTATCACTGATAAAGGTGTAGTGAAGCCTCAGTGTGTGATTTGTCACAAAATACTCACAGCTGAATCACTAAGGCCCAGTAAGCTTAGATTACATCTGGAAACCACTTGATGCCAGTGATTCCTTTCATCAACAAAATGCTGCCGTAGTGGAGGCATCATTTCTTGTATCCCTTGAGATAGCAAAGAAAAAGAAGCCTCACACAATTGGGGAGGAATTAATTTTGCCATGTGCCAAAACAATGGTAAAGCTTGTTTTGGGTGAGAAAAGTGCTGAAAAGCTGAATGCTATTTCACTCTCAAATAATACAGTGCAATGCCGAATCTCCCAAATATCTGATGACATCAAAGAGCAGGTGATACAGGAAATTAAAAGAGCTGGATTATTCAATATTCAACTCGATGAGTCCACTGACATCCAGTCCTGCTCACAACTCCTGGCTTTTGTAAGGTATGTTCATGATGAGGATCTAAAGGAGGAATTCTTGTTTTGTGAGCCTCTTGAACAATCTACAAAAGGTGAAGATGTAATGCAGAAACAGAATTCTTTGAATCTGAAGGTCTTGACTTGGGCAATCTATGTGGGATATGCATAGACGAGGCTCCAGCCATGTTGGGTTCTCAGTCAGGTTTTGTTACAAGAGTTATACAAAAAGCACCAAATGCTATCCCTCTTCACTGCATGATCCACAGGCAAGCTCTTGCATCAAAAACACTACCCTCAGAATTACAGGACACTCTGAATACAATTATAAAGACAGTTAACTTTGTAGAAGGTAGTGCTCTTAACACATACCTTTTCAAGAGACTCTGCCAAGATATGGATGCAGCTCATGAGACCCTCCTATTTCATACAGCAGTTCGCTGGCTATCAAAAGGAAATGTAGTTCAGAGTGTATTTGAGCTCAGAGAAGAGATCAGCCTCTTTCTCAGAATACAGAACAAGCAAGATTTGCTGTCAGCATGGTCTGCAGATAGCTTCGAAATACGGCTAGGCTATCTTGTTGACATATTTAGACAGTTGAACACACTGAACCTGGAACTCCAAGGGAAAGGAAGCTTGATAATCGATTCTGTGGACAAAGTCAAAGCTTTCATTCGTAAGATGGAGAATTGGAGGCACAAAGTTGGAATGGGAAACTTGGCAATGCTGAAGACAGTGTCAGAAATTGTAGAGGAGTGTGATGCTGCTACGCAGAACTTGATTACCCAGCATCTTGAGGCCTTGGAAGAGGAATTTTAAAAGATACTTCCCAGATATCCAAAGCCTAACTTCTCGGCTAATAAGGGCCCCCTTCACTGCTCCAGTGACATGCATTCCTGATGACAATGATGATGGCCAAACTGAGCTGTTGACACTTCAGGAGGATTCAGGAGCTAAGATGAAGTTTGAAACTGAATCTCTCACAGTATTTTGGTAATCAATGGCAGCTTCATACCCAAACTTATGTGACTTAGCTTTTTGCCACCTCCTACCATTTTCATCAACTTATTCCTGTGAGGCTGCATTCTTTCAACTACTCCACATTAAAATGAAATATCGCAACAGACTTGAAGTGAAGCATGACCTACGGTGTGCTTTAAGTGAAACAAAACCAAGAATCAAGAAGTTTGTTGATAATCTGCAACACCACCCTTCACACTGAGTGGAATGGGGATTCAAAAGTGAAGGAAACATGAACCTGGCATGAACGTTCAGAAGCAAACGGTCTGGGAGGAGGTGGGTGTGTGGCTACTGAAGGCCATGGTTGTGGCAGTTAATTATGACTCCCTATGATAGCATTTCATTTCAGAATTACAAAGTTATCAGATTTGTAATATTCAAAGATCAGATCACATTGCATGGGATTAATACACTTTTTCAATCCAGTGGAATTTCTTTGTTTGTTTTTCTTTTTTTTTTTTTTTGCTTATTGCTGAAACAGCTTTTCACAATAATGCAATTTTTAATTACTCTACATATGAATTTTTTAATGTGCATTATATTGCTTCTTTAGTACCATTTCAATAATTATATGAGATTCAGCAAAGGCAAAATACAAATTTCTTTATTAATAATTAACAAAAGAAAAAATAACAAATGGAATCAGTAAAATTACAGGATTTGCTAGAGTGGTTTTTATATGGACCTAATGAGTGTAGGACTGTAGACAGTCACGGTAGTCACAGGTTATGGTTGTGGGGGGGATGCCATGGACAAGGATCATGTATGAAAAGTGCGTAACGACCAAAAAAAGTTTGGGAACCACTGCTCTAATGTAAGAGTTAACCACTATTCTCAATTATTCATCCCTTTCTCTGGTAAACTCTGGAACTCCCTGCCTGCTTCTGTATTTCCACCTTCCTATGACTTGAATTCCTTCGAGAGGGAGGTTTCAAGACACTTATCCTTTAATTTTTGACTACCAATTTGGACCCTTTTCTGGGACTGGCATCTCAGTGGGCTTTTTTTTTTTTTTTGTATTGGATTTTTGTTGCCAGATCACATTGTGTGGCCTGTGTCCCTTCTACATAAAAAAAAAATAAATAAATAAATAAATAAATAAGACCAAGATTGGAATATGCAGCAGTGGTGTGTTCTCCTCATAAAAGGAGGAATATTATAAAATTGGAAAGAGTATAGAGTAGTCACTTAGATGGTTCCAGAGTTGAGCAAGTCAACCTTTGAGATTGAGAATGCTGGAAATTCCTACCCTTGAAAATAGAAGAGAGGGGATTTGATAAACATCTATAGAATGATAAATGGTATGGAAAATGTTGACAAAGAAGATTTTATAAATTTTACACACATAGTATAAAGGGACACAGTAAGAAGTTGAAGAAAGTTAACTGTATAAGAGACATTAAGAAGTATAGTTTTCCTCACAGAAGTGTGAACAAATGGAATGAACTCAGTGAAGACATTGTCAATGCTGAAAATGTCCATGCTTTTAAGACTAAACTGGACAGATACTGAGACAGGATACTATGAGATTACTCCCCTCCTGTAAACCACAACTAGGTAAATACACAGAGAGACAGAGAATGGAAAGTGGGTGGGTGGGTGGGATGGATGGATGGATGGAGGAGGTCAGGAAAGGAAGAGGGGGGGAATGAGGAGGGAAAGATGGGAGAGAAGATATGTGAGAGAGAGAGAGAGAGAGAGAGAGAGAGAGAGAGAGAGAGAGAGAGAGAGAGAGAGAGAGAGAGAGAGAGAGAGAGAGAGAGAGAGAGAGAGAGAGAGAGAGAGAGAGAGAGAGAGAGAGAGAGAGAGAGAGAGAGTGTGTGTCTGTGCGCGCGCGCGCGCGCGCGCACGCACACACACACACACACACACACACACACACACACACACACACACACACACACACACACACACACACACACACACACACACACACACACACACGATTTTAGATATGATGGTAGTACTGCAAAACCACAGAGCTGCATCCCACCCTACACTTTTCTACATCTTTTTGTAGAAGTCCAACTCTTCAGGAAGTAAACAATTCACACAGAGAAGCCACAGAATGCCTGACTTCTGATCTCTCTAAAATTTTTGATTGAGGCAGAGAAAACTTAATATTGCTCAGTGCCTCAAAAACTCAATTGCTCCATCTATCAACTTGACAAAATCTTCCAGATATCTATCCCCTCTTCTTCAGTGACACTCAACTGTTCTCTTCTACACTAAAGATTCTCAGTCTGACCTTTATTTATAATCTAAATTGGAAACTTTATATCACATCTCTAGCTAAAGCAGATTCTATGAAGTTAGGCATTCAATGTCGTCTCTGCCAGTTTTCTCACCCCTTCCCCACTCCAGCTACTAAGTCTGTACAAGGGTTTCATCTGTCCATGTATGGCATTTGCTTCACATGTATAAGGGGAGGGGTGGGCTTCCACTCACACTGCTATTTTAGAGAGGGTGAAATCAAAAGCTTTTCGTCTTATTAACTCCTCTTCTCTAACTGACAGTCTTCAGCTTCTCTCTCATCACAGCAATGTTGCAGCTTTTGCTATCTTGTACCACTATTTTCATGCTAACTGTTCTTCTACAAAACCTCCCCTCCTCCTGCAGCCTGACTGCACAAGACTTTCTTCTTTCTCTTATCCTTATTCTATCCACCTCTTTAATGCAAGAGTTAACCAACATTCTCAATCATTCATCCCTTTTTCTGGTAAAGTCTAGAATTCCCTGCCTGCTTCTGTATTTCTTCTTTTCTATGACTTCACCTCTTTCAAGAGGGAGATTTAAAGACACTTATCCTTTTTTTTTTTTCTATCTGACATCTATGGGAACTGCCATTAAGTGGGCCTTTCTTTTTATTAAAAATTTTTGTTGCCCTTGACCAATGGCCTTCTTACACACACACACACACAAACACACACACACAATGGAAAACAGAGAGGACAACAACAGACATCATTCCTAATATCCAGTAGTCTACATTGCTGAGAGCTGTCCCTGGTGGTGAATACTGAGGTGGGAGTCACACTAGTTTTGTTTAATGCTGTCCAGTCTCCTAAAAGTTAGTGAAAAGTATATTAACCAGCATAATGAGTGGTGAAGAGGGGAATACCTCAGCCCTCACTTTGGTGTTCATAACTCCAACAGATACCATCCTGAAGACAAGATCAAAGAGATTTTTCTGGCTTTAGTGATGAGGAGCAAAGAATTGGAGAGAGAATGTTGAGAAGAAAGATTATTAATCTGGATAATGAAGTGAAAGAGATGCATGAAATAATGGAAAAGATGGAAGAAATGGCTGAAATTTTGACTACTGGGAAGGGAGTGGGGAAATATGAGTATGATGATTTACACATAAAACTGACATTATATAAGAAAACAATGGAGTATGAAGACAAAGTTGAGGAGTTAAATGTAAAGTAGGAAATTTGGAAGAAAAGCAGGAGGAAAAGAGGGTTGATCTCTTGAAAATTATGGAAAAAAACTCAGGTAAATGACACCAAGATAACAGAAAAGGTTGTTCAAGTGATTAAGCAAAAAAGAAACTTGGTAAGAGATACAGTTGATAAGAAAATGACTGTAGTGGTATTTGGTTTAAAGGAGTGTGTACCACAGTGGCATGAAAAAAGAAAACAAGAAAAGAGATGTGTGAAAAAAAATGATGGAGACAAAAAAAGAAGGCAAGGAGCTGACAGAAGAGATTAAAGAAATTTGAAAGTTGGGTAGATATGTTGAGGGTGGACAGCATTCCATTAAAATAAAGTTCAGGTCATAAGCAGCAGCTGAAGAAATATTAGGTAAAGTATGGAAACTGGCCAAAGTTGAAGAGTACAGTCAAGTGTGGATAAAAAAGATAGGACCCGAGAAGAGAAAGCTACTATTAATGAAGTAAGAAGAGAAGTAAGTGAGAAAACAGAAAAAGATTAGAGATGGAGAAGTTCTATTGGAGGGTTATAGACATGAGGGTGAGAAAGTGGTACAGGAAAGAGGACAATGCAGAAGAGGAGGTATAAAAGTAGCATATATAAACACAAATAGTTTGATGTCAGCAGTGTTGGAAGTAAAAAACTATTTATGAGAAGAGAAACCATATATCATGGGAATTGTTGAAACAAAACTGGTGAGTGATGTGGACGTTTTAAATACTAGTGATGGAAATTACAACCTCAAGATAAGAAATAGAAAATGTAAGCAGGGTGGAGGTGTGATGCTCCTAGTTAGAAAAGAATTGATGGTTGAATCTACAGAAGTACTGAAAGTAAGCTTAAAAAGAAATCTTGGAAGATGCCAAAATATTGTAGTAACTTATGTTCCCCCTTATTCCAACTTATGGGGTGAGGAAGAATACAAGAGAATGCTGGAAGACACAAGGGCATGTTTATCTAAGTTGCTGGAGAAAAATGAGGATGTACTAGTGGTAGGAGACTTTAATTGTAAAGAGGTATCCTTGAAGAATTGGGCCACAGAAGACAGCAAGTCATCATGGGGAAGAACAAATTACTGGAGTTGGCTATTGAGAATATTCTTATACAGTGGGTTAAAAAAGACAAGATTCAAAGGAAATGAAATACCGTCAAGGCTGGATCTAATTTTTATGAAGAAACAAGCCACAGTAGAGGATTTAAAACATAAAAAGTGACTATGCATTGATTCAGTTCTTAGTAATGGATAAAAACATCAGTACAAGTAAAGAAGACCACAGGAGAGAATGGCTAAACTATAATGTGACAAATTTTGGACAACTTAGGAAGTATTTCAATGAAGTGGACTGGAACAAAGTATTTCAAATGGGTGGCATAGAAAAAAAGTGGACCACTTTCCTGAACATTTATAATAAAGGAATGGAGAAAAACACCAACGGAAAACCTATTTAAGAAGGATTGCTACAAGAGATGTGCTATAGCTAGATTGGAAAAAGAAAATGCATAGAACAAGTGGAAGAAAATAAGATACATGACTTGTGGGCCAGTAATATAAAAAAAAGAGGAATGAATACGTCAAAATATGTAGCAATGAGCAGAATTATTGAGAGAATTTTGTGGATAAATGTAAAGACCAACCAAAACTGTTTTATAGATTTATCAACAGATAATTGAAGAGTAAAGATGACATTAGCAGAGTAAAAGTCGGAGAAGAAATGGTCAGAGACCCCAAAAGAGATGGTTGAAGTGTTCAACAGATACTTCCACTCAGTGCTTACTAAGAAAAATTATTTTAAGAAAGAAAGGATAGTGATGGAAAATGGGACTGGTCTGAAAGAAGTAGTAACATTAAGAGAAAAAGTAAAGGATATGTTGGAAGAGCTGGATGTAAGGAAAGTAATGTGACCTGATGGTATGTTGAACAGGATTCTAAAGGAATGTAGCCCACAACTAGCTAAAGTGATACACAATATGATCAGCACCACCTTGATGGAAGGAAGAGTACCCAAAGATTAGAAAAGGGCAGATATTACCCCAATTCACAGGACCAGAAGTATAGAAGTCCCATTAAACTACAGACCAGTATTGCTGACAAGTGTGGTAGCAGAGAAATACCTGGAAGAACATAATGTGATAGCAGAGAGACAATTTGGATTCAGTGAAGGATGATCTTGTGTAACAAATTTGATAAGCTTCTACTCAAGTAATGGACATAGTGCAAGAGAGAAATGGATGGGTTGACTGCATATACTCAGACCTGAAAAAAAAAAAGCATTTAGTAGAGTATCATGCAGAAGGCTAATATGGAAACTGAAAAATATAGGAAGGTTGGAAAGATTATTATTAAAATGGATGACCAACTTCTTGATGGACAGAGAAATGAGGACAGTCATCAGAGGCAATAAGTCAAAATGGAGACCAGTAATAAGTGGAGTTCCGTAAGGATCAGTAGTAACACCAGTCATATTTGCAATATATGTAAACGACATGACAGAAGGGATGACAAGCTACATGAGTCTCTTTGCTGATAATGCTAAAATTATGAGAAAAGTTACAAATGAAGAAGACTAAAAAGCTTTGAATTAAGACCTAATTAAGATAAATCAATGGTCACTGAGGTAGAACATGGAGTTTAATGCCCAGAAATGTAGTGCGGTGTAGTTTTGAAAAAGTGCAAGAAGAACAGAAGGCACCTACTATTTGGGAAATGAGAAAATTGCTATAAGATCAGAAGAAAAATCTGGGAGTAACTATTTCTAGTAAACTGTCATTTGTGAGGCATGTAAACAAGATCACTAGAGAAACATATAATCTACTGAGAAACATCAAGATGGCATTCACCTACATTGACAAAGATATGATAAAAAAAATGATAACAGTGATATGCCCAAGACTGAAATACGCAGCATTAGTGTGGTCACCAAATTAGAAGAAGGCTATCAGAAAGCTAAAAAAATTCAGAAAGATGCAACTAAAATCCCTACAATCCTAAGAGGCTATAGTTATGAAGAGAGGTTGATGAAATTGGGCTTCACTACACTGGAAAAAAAGAGGAAAATTGTTGATTTGATAGCACTATATAGAATATTGAAGAAGGGTTGGAAAAGTTGGATAGGGATGATCTTGTGATGCCAGATATGAGAGGTACCAGAGGGCATGGAAGTTGATAAGGTGTTTGCAGAAGAGACATCAAGAAACATAGTTTTCCCCACAGGAGCATGGCAGTGTGGAATGAAATTATTGATGAAACTGTGTGTGCCAAGACAGTCCATAAATTTAAAGAAAATTTTGATAAAAGTTGATATGGAGACAGGACAACACGAGCCTATTGTGGCTCGTCCTGTATTTCACAACTAGGTTCTTCCGAGATTTCCACCATCTGGCTACGACTGCAGAGTCACTCTCAAACTAAATTTATCTGTGTTGTATACCTCTCACCTAACTCCTCTGATTATAAGAAATTCTTTGACTACTTAACTTCCAAAGTGGAGCACATTCTGACTCTCTTCCCTTTTGCAGAGATCTCCATTCTTGGAGACTTCAATGTTCACCACCAGCTTTGGCTTTCCTCTCCCTTCACTGACCATCCTAGTGAACTAGCCTTCAATTTTGCTATCCTCCATGACCTAGAGCAATTGGTGCAACACCCTACTCATATTCCTGACCGTCTTCGAGGAACGCCCAATATTCTTGACCTTTTCCTGACCTCTAATCCTTCTGCTTATGCTGTCATCCTCTCTTCTCCATTGGGCTCCTCCGATCACAATCTTATATCTGTATCTTGTCCTACCACTCCAATCCCTCCTCAGGATCCCCCTATACAAAGGTACCTCTGGTGTTATGCCTCTGCTAGTTGGGGGGACCTGACGAGGTATTTTGCTGATTTTCCTTGGAATGACTACTGCTTCCATGTCAGAGACCCGTCTTTGTGTGCCGAGTGCATAACAGAGGTGATAGTGTCTGGCATGGAGGCATACATTCCTCACTCTTTTTCTCAACCTAAACCTTCCAAACCTTGGTTTAACACAGCTAGTTCTTGTGCTATACATGATAGAGAGGTGGCCCACAAAAGGTACTTAAGCCTTCCATCCCCAGAATCTCATGCACTTTATATTTCTGTGAAGAACCATGCCAAGTCTGTTCTCCAACTAGCCAAAAACTCCCTCATTAACAAAGTGTGTCAAAATCTTTCAAGATCTAACTCCCCTTGTGACTTCTGGCATCTAGCCAAAAATATCTCCAATAACTTTGCTTCTTCTTCTTTCCCTCCTTTATTTCAACCAGAAGGCACCACTGCTATCACATCTATTTCTAAAGCTGAACTCTTCGCTCAAACCTTTGCTAAAAACCCTACCTTGGATGATTCTGGGCTTGTTCCTTCCTCTCCTCCACCCTCTGACTATTTCATGCTACCTATTACAATTCTTTGCAATGATGTTTCCCATGCCCTTGCTGGCCTAAACTCTCGGAAGGCTTATGGACCTGATGGGGTCCCTTCTATTGTTCACTGAAACTGTGCCTCTGTGCTTGCACCTTGCCTAGTCAAACTCTTTCATCTTTGTCTGTTAACATCTACCTTTCCTTCTTGCTGGAAGTTTGCCTACATTCAGCCTGTTCCTAAAAAGGGTGACCATTCTATTCCTTCAAACTACCGTCCTATTGCTTTAATTTCCTGCCTATCTAAATTTTTTATTCTATCCTTAACCAGAAGATTTTTAAACATCTATCACTTCACAACCTTCTACCTGACTGCCAGTATGGGTTCTGTAAAGGCTGCTCTACTGGTGATCTTCTGGCTTTCCTTACTGAGTCTTGGTCATCCTCCTTTAGAGATTTTGGTGAAACTTTTGCCTTGGATATATCAAGCTTTAGATAGAGTCTGGCACAATGCTTTGATTTCCAAACTACCCTCCTACGGCTTCTATCCTTCCCTCTGTAACTTCATCACAAGTTTCCTTTCTGACCATTCTATTTCTGCTGTGGTAGGCAGTCAATGTTCTTCTCTTAAATCTATTAACAGTGGTGTTCCTCAGGGTTCTGTCCTGTCACCCACTCTCTTCTTATCATTAATCAATGACCTTCTAAACCAAACTTCTTGTCCTATCCACTCCTACGCTGATGATACCACCCTGCACTTTTTCCATGTCTTTTTGTAGATGTCCAACCCTTCATGAATTAAACATTTCATGCAGGGAAGCCACAGAAGGCCTGACTTCTGATCTGTCTAAAATTTATGATTGGGGCAGAGCAAAATTGTTCAATGCCTCAAAAACTCAATTCCTCCATCTATCAACTTGACACAACCTTCCAGACAACTATCCCCTCTTCTTCAATGACAGTCAACTGTCCCCCTCTTCTACACTGAACATCCTCGGTCTGTCCTTTACTTAAAGTCTGAATTGGAAATTTCACATCTCATCTGCAGCTAAAACAGCTTCTATGAAGTTAGGAATTCTGAGACATCTCTGCCAATTTCTCTCAACCCACCAGCTGCTAACTCTGTACAAGGACCTTATCCGTCCACGTATGGAGTATGCTTCACATGTCTGGGGGGTTCCACTCATACTGCTCTTCTAGACAGGGTGGAATCAAAAACTTTTCATCTCATCAACTCCTGTCCTCTAACTCACTGTCTTCACTTTCTCATTGTCGCAATGTTGCATCTTTAGCTGCCTTCTACTGCTATTTTCATGCTAACTGCTCTTCTGATCTTGCTAACTTCATGCCTCCCCTCCTCCTGCAGCTTCACTGCACAAGACTTTCTTCTCTCTCTCACCCCCTATTCTGTCCACCTCTCTAATGCAAGTTAACCAGTATTCTCAATTGTTCATCCCTTTCTCTGGTAAACTCTGGAACTCCCTGCCTGCTTCTGTATTTCCACCTTCCTATGACTTGAATTCCTTCAAGAGGGAGGTTTCAAGACACTTATCCTTCAATTTTTGACTACTACTTTGGACCCTTTTCTGGGACTGACATCTCAGTGGGCTTTTTTTTTATTGGATTTTTGTTGCCCTTGGCCCGTGTCCCTTCTGCATAAAAAAAAAAAAAAAGGTAAATACGCATGCACACGCACACACACATGCATGTGCACACACACACACACACACACACACACACACACACACACACACACACTACAACCTTTTTTTCCCTAACTCTATCATGAACTATAATAAAAAAATTTTTCCACAAAACATCCTTGTAAAATAGGGGTGCATCTTATGCAGAGGTGCATCTAATATGTTGGCAAATGTGGTAACAAGATACATTTATTTGATGTTTTTTACATCTCTTGTAAGTCATGATGTTTTTACATTGCATTATGACAAAGAAAATTGTTATAAATTTTGTTGTCGTCTCGAATCTACGACTATTTGCCACAACAAAGCACTCATCAGTGCCTCCCTCAGCTCTACCCACACCTCTCTCCACAGCACTGTTACTTTTATTGACCTTTAAAGTGCATATGACATCGCCAATAGAGACATAATCTTCGATGAACTTGTGAATTTTGGAGTTAAGGTCCACTTTTTTAAATGGATAATAGGCTATTCATATTTAAGTAACAGGACATCTAAAGTCTTCTTCAAGGGCACTTATAGTACAGTTCAAGACATCAAGTTAGGAACCCCACAAGGAGATGTACTGAGTCCATTTTTGTCTAATATACTAATGCATCGTCTACTCTCTCATCTACCTGACACCCCTACAACCTCTATTGTTAGCTATGATGATGACATTTATATCAATTCTACCTCTCCAACAGATCTACAAGATTTTCTCAGATTGTTCTCCTTGCCAGCATCCACCTATGGCTTACTAAATTTTCCAGAAAAGAGTGGTTTTCTTTCTTTGCAGCCCAAGATTGCTCCTGGAATTCATGGTCGGAGACAGTCACCTCCTTATCCACTGCCCCTTGGAGCAACAGTTCACATTCCTCAAGCCACCCCAGCACAGCAGGTTCACCCTGTCATTCAAGACCTTCTAGATCAGCTTTAGAAGTATCTTCTTCCACTCAAGTCATTTACCAATAAAGCAAAGGGCATTTCTATACCTCTTGCCAGAACTGTTTACGTAATATTCATTTGCTCAGTCATTAATTACCTTTCCCCTTACCCTAATTCAGTTACTCAGGACTCCTTTGGTGTCCCTTGAAAAGTTTCAAAACAAGGCAATGAGTTATTTTAGCTTGCCCTATGTCAACCAGTCCTATGATTGTTAACATGCAAATAGAGCTCAATCTTCCTCCTCTTATAGAAAGGATACATGTATATGCTTCTTACTTCACAGTCAAATGTCTCCACTCTCCTCATTTTGTCCCCCATTACTCTTAAAGTATTAGAAATGCCTTGGACCACAAACATCCTTACCCTGTATACAGCCTGGTAGTGATCAACTCATCAAATCAGTATGTTATGGGGCTGACACCCATCCTTGCTTTAGCTACAACCCAACTAAAAAGGCAGAGCACCACTCTCAAAAGAAGCAGTTTACCCTAAAAGCCATCAATGCAGTGACCTCCACTGTCCCAGCACCTCATCTCCTGTTCACTGATGGTTCCCTTCAGCCAGACAGAAAGGCAGGAAGTGCAGTCTTCTCCCCTGTCTTTGACCCATTGGAAGGAGGCTGGCCTAGTTGTCAACTTACAAACTACTCCAGTTCTACATTTGCCCATTTGACCCATTTGGCCTATTTGATGCAGTCACCTTAATCAGACAAAGAAAGGTTCATAGAGTTATTGTATGTGTTTCTCCGCATGCTCTTGAATCTCTTACACCTCAGAAACCTTCTTGTCCCCTTGTGCACTGTGCATCACATATTACCAATATTGGCTATCATTAACTGTTAAATTTTTGTGGGTACCCTCTCATATGAGATTGACACACAGCAACACAGTGGATAGCTTAGTGAAAGTAGCAAATGGCCTGTTGCCCTCCACCAGTGTGCCCCTGGCCTCACTACACTGCTACAGCACCAAGATCCACCCTGCTGCTCTTCTAGCCACGGACCTCAGCAGAGACAGCCAGAGGATTGACATCATCACAATACAACACTATGACCATATGAGAGGGCAGCTCTACAAGTATCATTACCCTCATGGTGAGGAAGCATAATGTAGTTTTGGCCCTACTCAGGCTGGGCTATAGGTCCATGTGACAGGTCCCCCATTTGGAGGACCAGCTGCATTTCACTCACTGCCACCTATGTGAAACCATGAACTAAAACACCATGGAACACTACTACCTCCACTGCCCCCCACTGCACTTTTTCATTTTTCTTAGTAGTTTTGCTGGTAACCATTGGGAATATTTAAACATAATTATAAATAACTAAATACTCATAGATATGCATAAACCTGACAAATACAGTATTCACCTCTTGTCACATACAGCCAACATTACAGGTCCCACAAATCAGCCTCACAGCTACACCCCACCTCAACTTATCATTAAACCCAGCTGTGACCTCACTGAACATTTCCCTTTGTCTCACAACACAGGAAATGAGTTATAAAATATCTACGTAATATTTTTTTGTGAAAAAAAGTATAATATGAGCCTTCTGCAACATCCACAACAATACATCAGGAATCACAATTTCTCCTGGTACATAGCATTTACAGCCCTAGTGTGAATACTCTCATTCTAGAATCTACTTTTCACTCCTCATTCCACAGCTACTGTTATTTCTTTTTCCTTAAGCCCCTCCTGCTGTTGTCTGTCCATATGGTACAATGTTTCAAAGGGTTTTAGATCATTATGCAGTTCATGACTTTTGTCATTAACTGCCTAAGACTATGTATGAGACATTCACCACCAGCATGCCTTTTTGTTTATTTCCCTCAACACATCTTCAGAATATTTCTTTCACAATGCTAACTTGTCACTAATACACTTCACGAACTGAATTTCTCCAATCACTCTGTTTGCTGCAGTTTTAGAGTAATCTCTTCTGGAGTAAATTGATCTAGGCATCTTTTATCTCTATTCTCGTCATCTGTACTTTGATTCTTCTTTCATTTGTGTCAATAAAGCTCTCCATCTTTATACAAGGCTTTATGCTGGCAGAGTTGCTCTGCAGTAGGTTTAAACTTCCTCTGCAAACAATTAAAATATCATAATATGATTTGGTACACTTTTTTCCTCACACCAAGAGGATGCAGAAGGTATATGACCAAGCAATGTTAGGAATAGGTAGCATAGGAAATATTATACCATAATTTACTTTTCTTGTTTCTTCTTTCCTTACTTACAACATAGAAACCAGGCTGAGCTCAGCTTGGTTCTTCATAGATCTTATCCATTTTCCTTCTCCCTTAGCTACAGTGTGGAAATCAAGCAGAGTTTAGCATTGTTCCCATGGCTCAGTGTGGGAAAGGGAAGTTGCCATAAATATATGTACAGGCACTCCACAACTTACAAACATTTGAGTTGCAAATACCTGCAGACACAAACAAGGGGCCTGGCTCAGGAGCAGTCCTGAACCAACTGTACATCAAGATCCAAGAACTTCCACATCTCTGCATCATGCCGAATGTGAGGACAAAACACACTCAAATAATGCTAGGCTATGTGATATGGCAGTGTGATAAGAGTTGCAGTGTGGCTCTTGTGATGTAAGTGACATGTGATGTGACTGGGAGTGTTATGGATTGTTAAATGACTAAGTGTGGTATGGGCTCTTGTGTGGCTGGTATGATGTGTGGCATGATGTGTCTTTGCATTTATAGTGTGGCTGGAGCATTGTGTGCTGCATGGTGTGGAGAATGTGATACAGGTTGTGCTGCAGCTAGATGTGATGTTGGTTGTTGTGTTACTGAGTATGATTTGGTGTGTTGTGGGGTCAATTGTGGTGTGCAGTGTGATCAAGATCAAGGTATACCATTTTGTTTACATTCTACCACACCACCACATCATGCCAAATGTGGGGACAAATCACAAACTCACACAGCACTAGGCTCCATGGCCAGCATAAATATGTATGTTTCTGTGTTTTCAATACCAAGTTTCTCATTCTTTAAGTTTAGAGGTAAGGCTTTGGAAGAATGCAGGCATAAAACTCAAGAGGGTACTGTACACACATGATATTTTACAAAATAACTTACAGACGGCAATCTGGAACCTAACTTGCTCATAACTTGGGAAATGTTTTATACCCAAAGGTATAAAAAAAAAGAAAAAAAATCATTGAGATGCCAGTCCCTGAAAAGGATCCAAAGCAGTAGTCAGAAATTAAAGGGTAAGTGTCTTGAAATCTCCCTTGAAGGAGTTCAAGTTATATGAAGGTGGATACAGAAGCAGACAGGGAATCCCAGTTTACCAGAGAAAGAAACAAATGACTGAAAATACTGGTTAACTCTTGTATTAGGGAGGTGGACAGAATAGGGGTGAAAGAAAAAAGAAAGTCTTGTGCACTGAGGCTGCAGAAGGAGAGGACGCATGCAGTTAGCAAGATCAGAAGAGCAGTTAGCATGAAAATAGCAGTAGAAAATAGCATGAGCTGTAACATTGTGGTAATGAGAAAGAAGCTGGAGACAGTCAGTTAGAGGAAAGGAGTTGATGGGATGAAAAGCTTTTAATTCCATCCTGTCAAGAAAAGTGGTATGAGTGGAATCCCCCCAGACATATGAAGCATACTCCATACATGGAAGGATAAGGCCCTTGTACAAAGTTACCAGCTGGGAAGGGTGTAAAAAACTGTCAGAGATGTTTCAGAATGCCTAACTTCATATCTGTTTTAGCTACAGATGAGATGTCAAGTTTCCTGTTTTGATAACAAGAGAATGACAGACCAAGGATGTTCAGTGTCAAAGAGGTGGACACTTGAGTGTCACTGAAGGAGACGGGATAGTTGTCTGGAAGGTTGTTTCAAGTTAATAGATGAGGAACTGAGTTTTTGAGACATTGAACAATACCAAGTTTGCTCTCCCCAATTCGGAAATTTTAGAGAGATCAGAAGTCAGACGTTCTGTGTCTTCCCTGCATGAACTGTTGACTTTCTGAAGGGTTCGACATCTACAAAAAGCCATGGAAAGTGTATCTTCAGCATAGGAGTGGATAGGACAAGAAGTCTTGTTTAGAAGATCATTAATGAATAATAAGAAGACAGTGGGGGACAAAACAGAATCCTGAGGAACACCACTGTTAATAGATTTAGGAGATAAATAGTGACCATCTACAACAGCAGCAATAGAATGGTCAGAAAAAAAACTTCAGATGAAGTTACAGAGAGAAGGATAGAAACCATAGGAGGGTAGACCATAGGAGGGTAGTTTAGAAATCAAAGCTTTGTGAAAGACTCTATCAAAAGCCTATGATATGTCTAAGGCAACAGCAAAAGTTTCACCAAAATCTCTAAAAGAGGATGACCAAGACTCAGTAAGGAAAGCCAGATAACCAGTAGTGCAGCCTCAGCAGAACCCATACCAGTGATCAGATAGAAGGTTGTGAAGTAGTAGATGTTTAAAAATCCCCCTGTTCAGGATAGATTCAAAAACTTTAGATAGGCAGGAAATTAAAGCAATAGGACAGTAGTTTGAGGGATTAGAATAGTCACCCTTATTAGGAAAAAGGCTGAATGTAGGCAAACTTCCAGCAAGAAGGAAAGGTAGATGTTGACAGACAGAGTTGAAAGAGTTTGACTTGGCAAGGTGCAAGCATAGAGATGCAGTTTCAGAGAACAATAGGAGGGAATCCATCAGGTCCATAAGCCTTCCGAGGGTTTAGGCCAGTGAGGGCATGGAAAACTTCATTATGAAGAATTTTAATATGTAGCATGAAGTAGTCAGTGGGTGGAGAGAGGGAGGAACAAGACTAGAATTATCCAATTTAGGGTTTTAGCTAAGGTTTGAGCAAAGAGTTCAGCTTTAAAGATAGATGTGATAGCAATGGTGCCATCTAGTTGAAATAAAGGAGGGAAAGAAGAAGCAAAATAATTGTAGATGTTTTTGGCTAGATGCTAGTCACAATGGGAGTTAAATCTTGAAAGATTTTGACACTTTCTATTAGTGAAGAAGTTTTTGGCTAGTTGAAGGACAGACTTGGCATGGTTCTGAGGAGAAATATAAAGCCCATGGGATTTTGGTGATGGAAGGCTTAAGTACCTTTTGTGGACCACCTCTCTATCATGTATAGCACGAGAACAGGCTGTGTTAAACCAAGGTTTGGAAGGTTTACCTTGAGAAAAAGAGTGAGGAATGTATGCCTCCATGCCAGACACTATCACCTCTGTTATGCGCTCTGTACACAGAGACAGGTCTCTGACACTGAAGCAGTAGTCATTACAAGGAAAATCAGCAAAATACCTCCTCAGGTCCCCTCAACTAGCAGAGGTAAAACACCAAAGGCACTTCCGTTTAGGAGGATCCTGAGGAGGGATTGGAGTGGTATGACAAAATACAGATATGAGATTGTGATTGGAGGATCCCAAAAGAGAAGAGAGGGTAACAGCATAAGCAGAAGGATTAGAGGTTAGGAAAAGGTTGAGAATGTTTGGCGTATCTCCAAGATGGTCAGGAATACAAGTAAGGTGTTACTTAGATGTTCAAGGTCGTGGAGGATAGCAAAGTTAAAGGCTAGTTCACCAGGATGGTCAGTGAAGGGAGAGGAAAACCAAAGCTGGTGGTGAACATTGAAGTGCCTAAGAATGGAGATCTCTGCAAAAGGGAAGAGAGTAAGAATGTGCTCCACTTTGGAAGTTAAGTAGTCAAAGAATTTCTTATAGTCAGAGGAGTTAGATGAGAGGTATACAGCACAGATAAATTTAGTCTGAGAGTGACTCTAGTCATAGCCAGATTGTGAAAAATTTGTAAGATTCAAGAGCGTGGGCACAAGAGCAGGTTAAGTAAACACACATAAACACAAAATCCAGCTTTGGATTGAAAATGAAGATAGAGAAAGTAAGAGGGAGCAGAAAAAGGGGCTACTGTCAGTTGCTTCAGACACCTGTGTTTCAGTGAGGAAAAGGTGACATTTAGTAGGGAAGAGGTGGTGTTCTACAGATTGAAAATTAAATCTAAGACCCCAAATGTTGCAGAAGTTTATGAAAAAAAAGTTGAGCGGGGTTTCAAGACAATTAGGGTTGATACCAGAAATGCAGTCTGACCTGGGGCATTTGTGGTCCCTTCCCCAGATATGGACTCTGAGGCTGGTGAAGGAGTTGCCATGATAATTTTGAGTGAAGGGTGTGTGTGTAACTCAGTGTTTGTAGTTTTGTGTGAAGGAGAGTTGTCTTTAGAGGGCAAGCTGTGACTGCCCCCTTGTGTTGTGAGAAACAAAGGAAAACATTCAGTGAGGTCACATCTGGGTTTAATAATAAGTTCACAGTATCCCCTGATCCAGTGCTTTAAACCTCACTGGGAGTAATTATCATTTAGGCAGTTGATAAAACAAAAAGCTTTTGATTCCACCCTGTCTAAAATAGCAGTGTGTGGAATCCACCCCCCCCCATATATGTGAGACATACTACATACATGGACAGATATGGCTCCTGTACAGAATTAGCATATGAGGGAGGATGAGGATGAGAAAAACTGGCAGAGACAACTCAAAACACCTAACTTTATAGAAACTGTTTTTAGCTAGAGATGAGATGTGAAGTTTCTAGTTTAGAATATGAATAAAGGACAGACCAAGGATGTTCAGTGTAGAAAGGGGGATAATTGAGTGTCATTGAAGAAGAGGGTATAGTTGTTTGGAAGGTTGTGTTGAGTTGATAGGTGGAAGAATTGAGTTTTTGAGGCATTGAACAATGCTAAGTTTGCTTTGCCCCAATCAAAAATTTTTGAGAGATCAGAAGTTAGGTGTTTTGTGGCTTCCCTGCATCAAATGTTTACTTCCTGAAGCATTGGATGTCTATGAAAAGACATGGAAAAATGCAGGGTGGTATCATCAGTGTAGAGTGGATAGGACAAGAAGTTTGGTTTAGATCATTGATGAATAATAGGAAGAGAGTGAGTGAAAGGACAGACCCCAGGGGAACACCACTGTTAATACATTTTGAAGAACAGTGACCATCTACCACAGCAGCAATAGAATGGTCAGAAAGGAAACTTGAGATAATGTTACGGAGAGGAGGATGGAAGCCATAGAAGAGCATTTTGGAAATCAAAGCTTTGTGCCAGATTCTATCAAAAGCTTTTGTTATGTCAAAGGCAAGAGTAAAAGTTTCACCAAAATCTCTAAAAGAGAATGACCTAGACCAGTATGAAAAGGCATATCACCAGTAGAGTGGCCTTGATAGAACCCATATTGGTGATCAGACAGGTTGTGAAGTAATAGATCTTTAAGAATCTTCCTGCTGAATATAGATTCAAAACTTAAGAGAGGCAGGAAATTAAAGTTTGGGGGATTTTTATGAACAGGCTGAATGTAGGAAAATTTCCAGGAAGAAGGAAAAGTAGATGCTGATAGACAGTGTTGAAAGAGTTTGACCAAGCAAGGTGTACGCATGGAGGCACAGTTCTGGAGAACAATAGGAGGGACCCCATCAAGTTCATAAGTCTTTTGAGTGTTTAAGCCAGTGAAGGCATGGAAAACATCACTGCGAAGGATTTTAATGGTAGTATGAAGTAGTCAGAGGGTATAGGATAGGGAGGAACAAGCCCTGAATCATCCATGGTAAAGTTTTTAGCAACGGTTTGAGTGAAGAGTTCAGTTTTAAAGATACATGTGATAGTAGTGGTGCCATCTGGTTGAAAGGAGGGAAAGAAGAAGAAACAAAGTTATTGGGGATGATTTTGCCCTGTACAGCCCCCAAATGCAGGTTCCCTGCTTTTGCCTGTGGTGGTAAGGGTCAGGAAACCCACCAGATAAGAAGCAGGTTAGGTTAAGTTAGGGGTAATTCTTAACCCCTTCAATACGATGACTCCTATGTAGGCATCATCAAGCACCAGTGGAATATACGATATTGTCTATGTAGGCGTCATGGTTGGCTTCTACTTTAGTTCTTGTTGAGCAGTCCCGTATCCTGTTCTGACTCGTATTTGAGCAATCCCATATCTTGTTTTGACTCACCGAGCAATCTTGTATCCTGTTTTGACTTGTCTTGACAGACTCTGTATCTGTCATTGAGGTTCTATTGCTCCTCCCACTATCCCTGTTCCCACCAGTCACATAAATGAGCTACACCATGCTGCACCCTCTATCAAGAATGATGAAATCTCATTGGCAGAGCTTTACATCATAGTTTCCCCCTATGGTTTCCCCCTCCTCCCCAGTTCATCTCCTCATCCTCTTACTTTCCTATTCCTCCCTCCTCCTCCCTACATCTTTCTGTGTGTGTGTGTGTGTGTGTGTGTGTGTGTGTGTGTGTGTGTGTGTGTGTGTGTGTGTGTGTGTGTGTGTGTGTGTGTGTGTGTGTGTGTGTGTGTGTGTGTGTGTGTGTGCTGATGACGCTTGTCATCTTATGACAATTACTGATGAATGAAGGTAGTGGACATGTTCCTATTACTTCCTTTTGTGTGTGTGTGTGTGTGTGTGTGTGTGTGTGTGTGTGTGTGTGTGTGTGTGTGTGTGTGTGTGTGTGTGTGTGTGTGTGTGTGTGTGTGTGTGTGTGTGCATATATATATATATATATATATATAGAGAGAGAGAGAGAGAGAGAGAGAGAGAGAGAGAGAGAGAGAGAGAGAGAGAGAGAGAGAGAGAGAGAGAGAGAGAGAGAGAGAGAGAGAGAGAGAGAGAGAGAGAGAGAATGTGACTCACTCATGTCTGTAAACACAGCTGCCCACTAATCTCTTTTCCGATAACTTCCTTTCTTTCCCCCTCCTTCACCCAGTAACACCTCTTCTGTAATTCCCTACCCTCAAACCATCCCAAATCCTAAGTGTGTGTGTGTGTGTGTGTGTGTGTGTGTGTGTGTTGTAGTTACACCCAGAAAAGCAACTGCCTCATATTTCTATGACAACTGAAGGGGTGACTCAGAGAGAGAGAGAGAGAGAGAGAGAGAGAGAGAGAGAGAGAGAGAGAGAGAGAGAGAGAGAGAGAGAGAGAGAGAGAGAGAGAGAGAGAGAGAGAGAGAGAGAGAGAGAGAGAGAGAGAGAGAGAGAGAGAGAGAGAGAGAGAGAGAGAGAGAGAGAGAGAGAGAGAGAGAGAGACACACACATACACACACGATTTTAGATAAGATGGTAGTACTGCACAACCACAGAGCTGCATCACACCAAATGTAAGGACAAAATGCACACCCTTTTAGAGGTTTTGGCACTCACTCTCTTCCTGTTATTCATCAATGATCTCCAAAATTCTTGTCCTATCCACTCAATGTCAGTGCTTGAATGGATACAAAAATTCAGCACAATTCCCACTTTGCAGTCACACAGCACATACATTTTTTATTCTAAAGCGATACTACTCTGATGGTATATGTTGTTTGAATTTCAGTCTCCCCTTGAAAAGCATTAGTGACTCATCTATAACCATGTTTTGAAATGGTTGGAAATAAGACTTGAATTTATTTATAACACTTTGCAGCACTGGTCTGATCCTCCAGAGTGGATCAACACTCTTATCACTAGCAAAGTGAAGAAATTTAAGTATATTATTATATCTGTCTCTGGTGATATATCTTCCAAAAATTGGCATGTATAACATGTCACTCCTGTTCCAATAGTCATCAGCAGAGTTAGAGGTATGAACATCAGGATTTCATCTCTCGTTAGGTTTACCCATTCCTTCTCATGAGAACCAGGGAGCACATCATGGGTTTCAGCATACTTGGCATAATATCTGTTAGTCTCAGTCATTATATGGTCCAGTAAATCATTACCTAGTTGAGCCTGAAAGTAATCATAGTCGTGTTGCACTTCAGGAAATTCATTAGTTATTCCAACAGGCTCACCAGCAAACACAGGCATAATTGGACTAAAATTATCACATTCATTCCAACAAAATTGGAATTCATTCATGAACGAGCACTATATATTAAGGGTTAAATACTCTTGAAATCTGCTGGGATTTCAGTGAAAATGGCATCTTGATACCACAATTTCTTCCGTGTTTATTTGCGTTCAGTTTAAAGATCCATTTAAAAGTCCCATGCACCACAGGTCACATGGCTTGTCACTATTCACAATTCTGAGTTTTTTTTTTTTGCCTTTTTTTTTAATATATATTAATATGAAGCACACTGGCAACTTAGGGATGCAGGCCACCACAAGCATCACACCTCACCTCAGTGTCTCTCAAGACGTCCAAAGCAGAGGTAGCTTGTCAGAAAGCTGCTCATCCGACTGCTTTCCCATTTTGATTAGTTTCTTGGCAGCACTCCCTCAGGTTGGATACTACTTCCCCCAAGTAAATCTACAATCACGACACATCCTACCAAACAGAAGATGCAGCAGAGGGAAAGAATTCAAGCTTAACAGAAGAGAGAGAAACAAGTGTGTCAGGCTGCCTTATCACCCTTGCATGTGATAACACCACCTCCACCACCTCTCTCTCACCACTCAGCCTCACTACAGCCCTCCGCATCATCTCAGCAACCACCCTCAACTGCTGGGCATTCGCCTTTACCACCACTAAGTGTGACTGAGATAAAACAAGTCACAAGATCAAACTTATGTCGCCAACTCCTGCAAGACAAAATTCCTCCCCCTTCTGAAGATGAAAAGAGATATTTACTCTCACGCTCACAGCCAGAAAGCACAACAGGAAAATCTTGTGATGCATGTGGGGGTGAGAAGAGCATTGATGCATTGTACAATGAATTTGACTGCTCCATTTCTATCACCTGTAACACCTGCACAGATCATGAAGATGTATCTGTAAAGCCACAGCAGCTGACAGATGATGCAGGGAAAGGACATTTTACAGAGATGAACTATTTATCAGGCCCTGATCAACAACCTAGAGTGTAATGGCCTGAACAGAATTACTCAAGCACTTAGCACTCCCCCAATGTCAAGTGGAAAGTTCAACAGATATGCAGACTTCTTGAATGAGATGTGATAATACCTTGAAACAAATTAGAAGAAAGCACATGAAGCAATTGCACAGCATTATGCTTCACTTGGAATCTATTCAGATCCCATCACAAAATGACTGGGCATCATTGCAACATACAATGGGACACAGAGGAAAAGAGGCCACACTTCTCACGTCCTTGTTGGTTTTGTTGTTGATGACAAAACTGAGACTGCCAATGACTTTGAGGTTGTTTGTAATTTTTGTTCTGTTAGCATTGCCAAAAAAAAGAAGCTGTCAGATAAAGAATGGACTGCATGACTTGATAGACACAAAGATGTCTGCCACAAGGACTTTGATAGTACACCAGCAACTATGGAGGCAAAAGCAGCAGTGATGTTATGGACTTGATCCACAGAGTACAACTTCCAATATACAACCTTTATCAATGATGGAGCCTCAAGAGCACATAATGCAATGTGTGGACTGAATGACAGCTGTGGACCATAGTGCCAAGCTGTGGACAGCTGTGGACCAAGTGCCTGTCAAAAAAGAAGAATGCACAAATCATGTCACAAAGAGACTTGGTTCCTGTCTCAGAAAACTCAAACAGCAGGACTTTACAATCATAACAAAAACAGGAAAGAAAATGAAGAGCAGCAGTCTTGGAGGAACCAAGAAACTGACAGATAATGTAATACAGATGCTGCAGATACTATAAAAAAGCTATGATAATAAAAACAAATCTGTTGGAGCAATGAGAGATGCAATCATGGCAGTAGACACCTGCCGAAACAATAATTACTCCCAGTGAGGTCTAAAGCACTGTTCAGGAGGTGCTCTGTGAACTATCATTAAACACAGCTGTGACTTCACTGAACGTTTCCCTTTGTGTCTCACAACACAAGGGGGCAGTCACAGCCTGCCCTCTAAAGACAACTCTCTTCCTCCACACAAAACTACAAGCACCTAATAATACACACACCCTTCACTCAAAAATTTCAAAATTATCATTGCGACTCCTATACCAGCTTCAGAGTCCCCATCTGGGGAAAAGACCATAAATGTCCCCAGGTCAGACTGCCTTTTTGTCGACAACCCTAAGTGTCTTGACACCCCCCTCAACTTTTTCTTCATTAACTTCTGCAACATTCGTGGTCTAAGATCAAAGTTTCAATCTGTAGAACACCAACTCTCCTCTTCTTTTCCTCACTGAAACTCAGGTGTCTGAGGCAACTGACAGTAGCCCCTTTTCTGTTCCCTCCTACTTTCTCTATCCTCATTTTCAATCCAAAGCTGGATGCTGCACTTATGTGTGCAATGACTTAACCTGCTCTTGTGCCCATGCTCTTGAATCTTCCAAGTTTTCCACCATCTGGCTACAACTACAGAGTCACTCTCAAACTAAATTCATCTGTGCTGTATACCTCTCACCTAACTCCTCTGACAATAAAATTTTTTTTGATTACTTAACTTCCAAAGTGGAGCACATTCTGACCCTCTTCCCTTTTGCAGAGATCTCCATTCTTGGAGACTTCAATGTTCACCACCAGCTTTGGCTTTCCTCTCCCTTCATTGACCATCCTGGTGAACTAGCCTTCAACTTTGCTGTCCTCCACGACCTAGAGCAATTGGTGCAACACCCTACTCGTATTCCTGACCGTCTTGGAGATACACCTAACATTCTTGACCTTTTCCTGACCTCTAATCCTTCTGCTTATGCTGTCACCCTTTCTTCTCCATTGGGCTCCTCCGATCACAATCTCACATCTGTAACTTGTCCTACTGTTCCAATCCCTCCTCAGGATCCCCCTAAGCGAAGGTGCCTCTGGCATTTTCCCTCTGCTAGTTGGGGGGACCTGAGGAGGTATTTTGCTGATTTTCCTTGGAATGACTACTGCTTCCGTGTCAGACCCATTTTTGTGTGCTGAGCGCGTAACAGAGGTGATAGTGTCTGGCATGGAGGCATACATTCCTCACTCTTTTTCTTGACCTAAACCTTCCAAACCTTGGTTTAACACAGTTTGTTCTCGTGCTATACATGATAGAGAGGTGGCTCATAAAAGTTACTTAAGCCTTTCATCACCAGAATCTCTTGCACTTTATATTTCTGCCTGGAACAATGCCAAGTCTGTTCTCCAACTAGCCAAAAACTCCTTCATTAAAAGAAAGTGTCAAAAAATTTCAAGATCTAACTCCCATCATGACTTCTGGCATCTAGCCCAAAATATCTCCAATAACTTTGCTTCTTCTTCTTCTTTCCCTCCTTTACTTCAGCCAGATGGCACCGCTGCTATCACATCTATTTCTAAGGCTGAACTCTTCGCTCAAACCTTAGCTAAAACCCTAAATTGGATGATTCTAGTCTTGTTCCTCCCTCTCCTCCACCCTCTGACTACTTCATGCTACCTATTAAAATTCTATGCAATGATGTTTTCCATGCCCTCGCTGGTCTAAACCCTCGGAAGGCTTATGGACCTGATGGGGTCCCTCCTATTATTCTCCGAAACTATGCCTCCGTGCTTGCACCTTGCCTAGTCAAACTCTTTCAACTTTGTCAACATCTACCTTTCCTTCTTGCTGGAAGTTTTGCCTACATTCAGCCTGTTTCTAAAAAGGGTGACCGTTCTAATCCCTCAAATTACCATCCTATTGCTTTAATTTCCTGCCTATCTAAAGTTTTTGAATCTTTCCTCAATAAGAAGATTCTTAAACGTCTACCACTTCACAACCTTCTATCTGATTGCCAGTATGGGTTCCGTCAAGGCCGCTCTACTGGTGATCTTCTAGCTTTCCTTACTGAGTCTTGTTCATCTTCTTTCAGAGATTTTGGTGAATCTTTTGCTGTTGCCTTGGACATATCAAAAGCTTTTGATAGAGTCTGGCACAAAGCTTTAATTTCCAAACTACCCTCCTATGGCTTCTATCCTTCTCTCTGTAACTTCATCTCAAGTTTTCTTTCTGACCATTCAATTGCTGCTGTGGTAGACAGTCACTGTTCTTCTCCTAAATCTATTAACAGTGGTGATCCTGTCACCCACTCTCTTCTTATTATTCATTAATGATCTTCTAAACCAAACTTCTAGTCCTATCCACTCCTACGCTGATGATACCACCCGGCACTTTTCCACATCTTTTCATAGATGTCCAACCCTTCAGAAAGTAAACATTTCACGCAGGGAAGCCACAGAATGCTTGACTTCTGATCTTTCTATAATTTCTGATTGGGGCAGAGGAAACTTGGTATTGTTCAATGCCTCAAAAACTCAATTCCTCCATCTATCAACTCGACACAACCTTTCAGACAACTATCCCCTCTTCTTCAATGACACTCAACTGTCCCCCTCTTCTACACTGAACATCCTCGGTTTGTCCTTTACTTATAATTCGAACTGGAAACTTCACATTTCATCCCTAGTTAAAACAACTTCTATGAAGTTAGGCATTCTGAGATGTCTCCACCAGTTTTTCTCAACGCCCCCAGCTGCTAACTCTGTACAAGGGCCTTATCCGTCCATGTATGGAGTATACTTCACATGTCTGGGGGGGGTTCCACTCATACTGCTTTTCTAGACAAGGTGGAATCAAAAGCTTTTCGTCTCATCAACTCCTCTCCTCTAACTGACTGTCTTCAGCTTCTCTTTCATCACCACAATGTTGCATCTCTAGCTGTCTTCTACCGTTATTTTCATGCTAACTGCTCTTCTGATCTTGCTAACTGCATGCCTCCCCTCCTCCCACGGCCTCGCTGCACAAGACTTTTCTTTTTCTCAACCCTATTCTGTCCACCTCTCTAATGCAAGAGTTAACCAGTATTCTCAGTCATTCATCCCTTTCTTTGGTAAACTCTGGAACTCCCTGCCTGCTTCTGTATTTCCACCTTCCTATGACTTGAATTCCTTAAAGAGGGAGGTTTCAAGATACTTATCCTTCAATTTTTGACTACCATTTGGACCCTTTTATGGGACTGGCATTTCAGTGGGCATTTTTCTTTTATATTGGACTTTTGTTGCCATTGGCCAGTGTCCCTTCTACATATAAAAAAAAAAAAAAAAAAAAAAACATTCTATCATGCCTGTTCCTCAGACACATTTCCAGAATTGCATGATTTCTGCCCTAAGGACATCAATTCGTGGTGCTTTTACCAAAGGGCACTGGCTCAAGGTGAAACACCACACAGCCACAGCCACTCAGTGAAAGTACTATATCTGAGCAAAATCCCTTCAGACAAGCAGGAAGAGATAAAGATTTATATTGATTTCACCAGGACAGAGCCACTTGAGAGGTGCCTGAAAGGTCACACTCAGAACATCATTAAAAGTTTACACTCAAATCTAAATGTTTGAAGACCAAACACAGTGTACCAAAACAAGTAAGATCTGCAGCTGCTATAACTACTCTAAGCCACAATTTTGGCTACACTGACACAAGTTTGCTTATTCACCTTGGCTTTGGAGATTCTCAGCACACACTCTCAGGATTAGCCATCCAAGAGACAGAAAGGAAAACACCACCAAAGAAGACAACCAAGAGTTTGAGAAGCAAAATCAAGTCAGCATTACGAGGCAGGAGGCTTCTAACCTGGCGGCAATGAGGAGGGTGTCACCCTCTGATACCCCCACCTGCGAGTGAATAATATTCTGTAAATTAGGAGGGGAACAAGTGCCAAACAGGCCTGAATGATACAATAAATCCTTGTTTAATCTGGATTTACCTTATTATCCCAATATGTGTAAAATTATACCACACAGAACTTGCAAATTTCATGAAACTCACTCATCAACAGAAAATGGCTCATATCTCAAAACTAAAGCTATTGACATTTCAAGCAAAATAACTATGTTTTTTAAGTGATTGTATATATACATATATCTATGGAAAGGAGAAAAGGAGTTTTTTTTTTTTTTTTCATTGAGAGATTTTTAAAAATACCTAAGGCTATCCCAGGAGATTTTTTTTCCTGAAAAAAAGAAAAAAAAAGTCATCAATATTTCTTAATTTATTTTTTTGAGAATGGCATTTGATAATTGAAATCTTCCTTGATCAAAATTAAGCCACATTTACCTATTGTATCCATACTAATTTTCAAAATGGTAAGTTGAAAACAGTTGAGTTATAATGAAAAACACCAAAGTAATTTTCATTTTTTTTCAGCATGAATTTATTTCATATCTCCAAAAATAATGATCATATTTAAAAGAAACTTTGGAATTTAATACTAAAGGTAAAAAGGAATATACACACCAAAAATCATGAAGATAGGAAAAAATTAATGTTATCTACTAAGTAATTGGCAGTGCCTCCCTTTAAAGGAAGCTGCCAAGCTGTACCCACCTCCATCATCCTGAGAGTCTACACACCACACTGGTAAGGCATAATGGTATAATTTTTGAGGTCCCTCATTAGGTTAGGTTATGCTAGGTTAGGTTAGATTATGCTAGGTTGGGTTAGATTAGGTTAGGTTAGGTTGACATCCTAGCAGGGGATGGGGTCAAGGGGCTAGGATGGGTTAGGGAAATTCAAAACATTATGGTAAATTTCCTTAGATTTTTTAATACCTTTATTTCACTTATTTTTCAGCCTCCCCTAAAAAAAAACCCTGATTCCCTACAGGCCCCCAAGTTTGTTTGAGGGGTTAGGGGGTTGGGGGGCAGACTTTTTATCAAGAAATACCCAATTATTAGAGGTACTGGTGTCATGGGGGGTTTTTTTGATTGATGACTGTCTCTTCCACTTTCTGTTTTGATTAAAAGCTTTAATTAAGTTTCAGGGTATTTATTTGAAGTTGGTATTGATGTACTTTTGCTCTGATTTAGTTCACTGTTCAATTTAGTTTTGACTTGGTTGTTGTTAATAAAAATTTTTTTTTTAAATAGATTAGCTGCCACCAGTTGTGGTTTCTGCCAAATAATTATGACCTTGCTTTATATGATAACATTTTAGCTGGAGGTCTATAAGGCACTGGAAAAACTCCATCACAACCAGGTTGAGTTTCATGAAAATTTGCCTCTGTATAACAAATAAAGTTTTAAAATTATTTTTCTCTCTTCTGATTCACAATGATATCTATAGAAATTAGTTCTGTTACCTTGGAGTTGTGGGACCTATACCGGGGAATATGATAACTAAGCACTTCATAATAATACTAATTTAAAAGAACATGTTATATCAAGTAATTGGAATCTCAGAGATTTGCCTTAATTTTTTATAGAAAGCATCCTAAATGTGTAGGTGTTAATTTAATTATGTGTGTATCACTGGTGTTTGATTACTACCTTATCACAGACCAATTTCCCTAATCTATTTACATTCTAAATATTTACCACCCCCTCAAAAAATAAGTAAATAAAAAATAATAAAAAAATAATAACTAATTGGCAAAAGGAATTTTACATCCTTCTTCTCTCTGAGGGGAACGATGTCAATTAGGCTCTTAAATAATTGATACATATAGATACGAAAATTATTATGTTTATGTGAACCACCTTTAAACAATCCTGACATACCCGTGGGCAATGATGTCAGTTAGGCTCTGATGCCAAATTCTCGCATGCAGTCTTAAATAATGACGTGGTGCATCCCAAAAACTAGTCTTCCACCTATACTAAGATTTAATTTTGCAATATCCTTAATATTTAGACCCATTCTACATTCACAAATTATTCTTGAACATTTTTGCTAATGGTTCCATGTGCTTCTGGATTCTAACAGTCTATAATGAATTTTTTGGATCTAAATATTAACAAAGAATTTCTCTCAAAATACATATTATTGTTGCGATGGGGGGATGACATTGGTAGCACTGTGTCACAAGCAGTGAAGATGGGCATTGGCAGCACTGAATTCATTAAGGAGTGAGCTGGTATTCCGGTTGAGACTGGAGGCAGGAAACACTGTGATTGGCCCAAAGACCAGCAGTGGGCCGGCCAATCACGAAGGGACCAATGCTATATAATGGGCTATGGCAGTCTCCAAAAGAAAGACAGAGAGAGAAGAGGACACAAGAGACAGAGAGAGAAGAGGACAAGGGACAGAAAGAGAAGAGGACACCAGAGAGAGAGAGAAAAGAGGACATCAGACAGAGAGAGAAGACACCAGACCAAGAGAAGAAGTGCCCATTCCTTGCTACGACACTGGTCACCTGTTGCTACAATGATGTGACTGCGCCCCGGGGCATGGTGTGAGGTTAGTGTGCCCTGGCATACTAAGACTGAGTACTTGACGCTAGCTGAGCGACACTGTGTACAATTTGTGATCTCGTGGCATGCTGTGAGCCTGCAGCTGTTCTGTGAGGTGAGACGTGTTACCCAGCAACAGAGACATTTTGCAGAGTGAGAGCCAGTGGTGCGACCCTGACTTATACTGTAGTGTGGTGTGCCTTGTGCCTTGTGGTACTGCTCTGTATGGGCAATAAAGACAGGAGTGCTTGTGAGCCTGTGTTTTGTTGCCCCTTACCCCCTCTCAGTAGTCTGTTGAGTCCAGACAGGTGCCATGTGTATGTGTCCTGCCCCCACTAGCCAAACGAGCCCAACTACGACAACAGTGGTGGATTCCTGTTGTGAGCACCAACCACCTTTGGGATGCTGCAGTGATTAGTGTATACCTGAAGGCACCTCAAGACTGGAAAAAGGCGTGTGCACAGCATTATCATCTTTCTGGCATATTTTCTCTTAACCTCCAATGTTTTGTGTTAGGGATTTTTCATGCAATTGGCCCAGGAGAACCAGGGAATGTGGTTATTTTCCAGTTGCCTTGTAAACCAAGGGATATTACTCTATGTCACCCGCAAATATCAACAACTAATTAAATAATTTGTGCCTTACAATTTCATTTAATTTTCTTATTCCAAAATTTTACTGGTTCCAAAAGTATACTCGTATATATAAAATTTTGTTTACATAAAACAAGAGGAGTAAATTTTTATACTCATGCCTGTTCCTTTAGGCTATAAAATTTATTTCATGGGATTATTAATAGTTGGATGGTATTGTTTTCTCCCCCTTTTATTTATTTATTTATTTTTCTTTCTAATTGCTATTTTGTCCTATGACACTGGCAGTAGTGTTGATGTGTTGTCCCCAGCTGGCTGGGACACACACACACACACACACACACACACACACACTATGCACGTCTAGCGACGTAAAAGTAATCATATATCTTGTCTGCTGGAGCAAGAAAGATACACAACTGGCAACTCAGCCCTGCCAGACGAGGCCCAGCCGGTCAGGGACAACACATCGACAGTACTGTCGAGGTACTTAGGGTGAACTCATGGCGTTACTGCCTTTCCCGTCACAACTGTAAGCATCATATTCATGTTCAAATCCAAGTACAATTATTAAAGGCTGCTAGAGGCAGGGTAACTTTAAGAAAGCAATGGCAGATGGGAACACTCCCTCCAAGCACTGCATCACTCTGCAACATGTGGCTCACCTTCACACTCAACCCAGAGTAGGTCCACGCAGTACCACTCCTGCCGGGCATGTGCAACCCCGCTGATATTGCAGCAGCAGCAGCAACAATCATACGCGCAAGGTAGTCACACGAACCATGAGCAACAAAACAACCGCTAACCTTGATCTTAATCTTGACGCTCTTGGTGATTTGATCTTGATCTTAGTACTACAGGTGACTAAGGGATCGCTCCGGAGCCAGGCTTTTGAAGTGGCAACTTCTGTAGGAAGAAAAAAGAAAACAACAAAACAAGCACATAAACTAACAGTAACCTTCACTCTTATTGTCCCTACTTCTGTCATTCCACATTCCAGAAACTTTCACAGCCTCAGTCATCCTCTCATCCGTCCCTCCACATAGTCCCATCCGCAGCACCATTCATTCCCTTCCTGTCTTCTCCACTCTTTCATTTCTATTATGCCCTAACTCAGTCAGAATAATTTCCATCATCTCTCTCCTATTTCTTTCATACCTCTCAAACTTCAGCACCAAATCCTACACTGTTTCATTCTTTCTAATGTTACACATTTGGCACACTTTGCTGCGGGATTCAGACCATCTGATTCTCTACATTCACATTCATACACTGTGCCCTCGCTCGGAAAGAGCGGAGGGAGCGACATTATATAAGGAGCTGGGGTGCCCCTCAAAGTAGAGAGAGCTCCTGTTACCAGCCAACGTCACACTGTGACACCTGGTAGAACTGAAATCAAGAGGAGAGAGAGAGCCAATTTTCAGCCTACACAACACCTGTGCCAATAGTCTGCTCTCTGCTCCCCTTGCCTTACGCTACAAAGTTAGTCACCGGTTGCTGCCACTACGTGACTGTGCCCAGGTGTGTGATGTGAGGATTGTGTGCCCTGGCAGACTAAGACTGCATACTTGAATCAGGTGTGTGTGTGTGTGTGTGTGTGACACCTGTATGGCCTTTATATATATATATATATATATATATATATATATATATATATATATATATATATATATATATATATATATATATATATATATATGTGTGTGTGTGTGTGTGTGTGTGTGTGTGTGTGTGTGTAGAGGGATACTGGCCAAGGGCAACAAAAACACAATAAAAAAAAAAAAGCCTACTGAGATGCCAGTCCCAGAAAAGGGTCGAAACCAGTAGTTAGAAATTGAAGGATAAGTGTCTTGAAACCTCCCTCTTGAAGGAATTCAAGTCATGAGGTGGAAATACAGAAGCTAGCAGTGAATTACAGAGTTTACCAGAGAAAGGGATGAATGATTCAGAATATTGCTTAACTCTTGCATTAGAGAGGTGGACAAAATAAGGGTGAGAGAAAGAAGAAAGTCTTGTGCAGCGAGGCTGGAGGAGGAGGGAGGCATGCAGTTAGCAAGATCAGAAGAGCAGTTTAACATGAAAACAGCGGTAGAAGACAGCTAGAGATGCAACACTGCGGTGATGAGAGAGAGGGTGAAGACAGTCAGTTACAGGAGAGGAACTGATGAGACGAAAAGCTTTTGATTCCACCTTATCTAGAAGAGCAGTAAGAGTGGAACCCCCCCAGACATGTGAAGCATACACCATACATGGACGGATAAGACGCTTGTACAGAGTTAACAGCTGGGGGGATGAGAAAAACTGGCGGAGACATCTCAGAACGCCTAACTTCATTGAAGCTTTTTTTTTTTAGGTAGAGATGAGATGTGAAGTTTCCAGTTCAGATTATAAGTAAAGGACAGACCTAGGATGTTCAGTGTAGAAGATGAGGACAGTTGAGCGTCATTGAAAAAGAGGAAATAGTTGTCTAGAAGGCTGAAAGATGGAGGAAATGAGTTTTTGAGGCATTGAACAATACCAAGTTTGCTCTGCCCAATAAGAAATTTTAGAAAGATCAGAAGTCAGGTGTTCATTGGCCTCCCTGCATGAAATGTTTACTTCTTGAAGGGTTGGACATCTATGAGAAGACGTGGAAAAGTGCAGGGTGATATCATCAGGGTAGAAGTGGATAGGGCAAGAAGTTTGGTTTAGAAGGTCATTGAAATTTCGTTTCTTCATACAGGATAATTGGAATGCATTTTCGTGTTTTCGTACCTCATATGGTAAAAAACACTCAAATTACACTTTTTTTATATGATTATTGTTTTTTTTTTTTTTTTTTACATAGGGCGTTTGAATGCATTTTAGCCTTTGCCCAAAAACCCTCAAATGACACGTGTTTGGTAATAATATTTTGTTTTTCTGAATTTCTTTAGCGTCCTTGTGCATAAAACACCAAAAAATACTTTAGACACTTTTCTTATATGGAATTTGGCGTTTTTATAATTAATAAGCTTAAAAACACTCATAATACACGTTTTATTTATTTATTTATTTATTTATTTATTTATTTATTATTTATTTACTTTTTTTTTGTGTGTGAATTTGTTCCATTTATTGATATGGGGTGCTTTACATGCATTTCGGCAATATATTACCTAAGAAGCTCAAAAACACGTATAATACATGTTTCTGGTAATATAATTTCGTGTTCCCATACGAGTATATGATAATTGGCATGCATTTTTGTGTTTTCATACTTCACACGGTCAAAAACACTCAAATTACACGTTTTTATTATGGTTATTATGTTTCTTTACATAAGGTGTTTTGTATGCATTTTACCGTTTTGATACATAAGAAGCCCAAAAACCCTCAAATGACACTTGTTTGGTATTGTTATTTTGCTTTTTCAACATATTGTGGTTTTCATGCTCTTCTAGCGTTCTTGTGCATAACACACTCAAAAATACTTTAAAGACATATTTCTCTCATTAGCGTTTCGTTTCCTTATATAGGATAGTTTCAATGCATTTAGGTGTTTTACATGTTTTTGTTCATGCTGTTCTGTTTCTTCATATAGGGTTCTTTCCATGTATTTTGGCATTTGGTACCTAACAAGGTGAAAAATGCTCAAAATACACGTTTCTGGTAATGGTAATCTGTTTCTTTATATAGAGTGTTATTCACACTTAAAAAGAAAGACTCTTAACAGACGCTTCTGGTAATATCGTTTTGTTTCCCTTTATAGCGTTATAGGATGGGCTGCAAGCATAATGGTGTTTTGTTTCCTCACGGTTATAACACTAAAAGTGCACGTTTTTGGTAATGTTTTTGTTTCTTCATGTAGGGTGTTTTACATGCATTTTAGCATTTTCGTGGGTGAAAAGCACAAAAGCACTCAAATGGCACTTGTATGATAATGATATATATATATATATATATATATATATATATATATATATATATATATATATATATATATATATATATATATATATATATATATATATATATATTTTTTTTTTTTTTTTTTTTTTCAGTATATGGTGCTTTCCATGTTTTTCTGTGTCTTTGTGCATAAAAGGCTAAAAACACTTAAAACTGTAAAATTACGCATTTTTGATCATGCTGTTCTGTTTCTTTATTTAAGGTATATAGGGTGCTTTGCATGCATTTTAATGTTTTCGTACCTAACAAAACAAAAAAAAAAACCCACCCATGAAATACACGAATTTCATGATATTTTGTTTCTCCATATGGAGAAACGGCTTTTAGCGTTTTGGTACCTAAGAAGGTCAAAAACACTCATAATACACGATTGTGATAATTTCGTTTCTTTTTCTCATACTGGGTGATTTCCATGTATTTTGGCGCTTTGATACCTGACAATGTAAAAAAACACTCAAATTTCCTGTTTTTGGTAATGTTATTGTGTTTCTTCATGTACGGTGTTTTGCATGCGTTTTAACCTTTTGGTGCGTAAGAGACAGAAACACTCAAAAGACATGCCCTTGGTAATGTTATTTTGTTTGTCAATATATGGTAAAAGAAGGTTTGAGGTATCAAAACGCCAAAATGGATTGAAAGTACCCTGTATAGGAAAACAATACGATATTACTAGAAACGTGTGTTATGAGTCTTTTTGAACTTCGCTAAGATGTGTGAATAATACTGTTACGAAAGCACAAACCTCAGCACTCCCGTAGACGCCCACAATTCCCCGACAGTCAGGACAGCACTCGGGAACACCAGCAGGCTAGACAAGAGATGCTAAGGGTACCACGTCCCACGTGATTCACGCACAGCCAGACAGAGCGGGTAGACAAACAGTGGGCAACACTTTCTTCCTTTACTAGTTCCGTTAGTTACAGGCAGTTACAGACACAGGCAGGGACAGTCAAACTCTTCAGGCTCACGCAACAGGCACTCGGCACGGAGGACACGCAAAGACAAGTTATCCAGAGCGGGGCCAACAACACACTGCCCAGTCACTGCAGTCACGCGACTTCTCTCCCGCCATCCATGCACCACTGCCAGACACCAGGCACAGCTGACACACACACACGCACGTCACACACTCAATCCCACAGAAAGAAATAAAGGCAACTTAGACTAAACAACAATAATACCCGGGCGTTACATCACCCCCTCCTTTACAAAAAGGTCGACCCGACCTTGCCTCTCCTTATATCTCTCCCTCAGAGTCAATCAACACAAAATCATCATAACGCCGTGGGCGGCGTCTGTCCCTGCGCGGCCGAGTGGGCTGAGGTTCCTCTGCTGGCTCTGAGTCGCGGCCGTCGCCCACCCCTGACTCCTCAGCCTCGGCCTCCTCTGGCTCGCTGGGGGTGGTGACAGCTGTCTCCGGGGACTCGTCGATTTCCTCGGCAGCAGAATCGGCATCATCGCCGCCACCTCCCCCGAAGCCCCAAGTGTAGTGCCCAGGACCGTGATAGCGCCACAGACGGTCCACATGCACAATGGAAGGGCGACGGCGTCCACGCTGGATTTTGTACGTCACCCCCGAGATCACGGCGATGACAGTGTAAGGCCCCTCCCAGGGGCTCTGGAGTTTCGGAGAGAGGCCACGCCGGCGGCGAGGATTATGCAGCCACACTTTCTCGCCTACCGCGTAACTCGCCTCCCTCACTCGCCGGTCGTAAAGACCTTTCATGGCCTGACTCGCTGCCCTCAACTTGCTTCTCACCCGGTGGTGTACCTCCGCGAACCGCTCCTGCAGGGCGGCTGCGAACCCGGAGGTGACTGTGGGGAGGTCAACATCAGGAGGGCGCCCCGTGGCCAGGTCAATAGGAAGGCGGAGCTCCCGGCCAAACATCAGCTGGGAGGGCGAGTGATCGGTGGCTTCATGGACGGCGGAACGGTATGCCATCAGCATCGCCGGCAGCTTGACGTCCCAGTCCTCCTGCCCCGCCCCACAATACTTGGCCAACTGTTGAACTAGCGTCCTATTGAAACGTTCAACCATGCCGTCAGACTGTGGGTGGAGCGGGGTGGTACGCGTCTTATAAATCCCCATCAAGTCACAGCACTCGCTGAATACACGAGACTCAAATTCACGGCCCTGATCGGAGTGCAGCTCGACGGGCACGCCAAACCTAGAGAAGAACTGGTCGACTAGTACACTCGCCACAGTCTCTGCCTCATGATTGGGGATAGCATACGCCTCTGGCCACTTAGTGAAATAATCCATGGCTACACAAATGTACCGGTTCCCGCGGGGAGTGAGGGGAAACGGGCCGGCAATGTCCACTGCCACCCGCTCCATCGGTGCCCCTACATTGTACAACTGCAGTGGGGCCCGGTTACGGTGCGCTGGGCCCTTTTTAGCGCTGCACACGTCACAGGCCCGGCACCATTCCGTCACGTCACTGCGCATTCCTCCCCAATAGAACCGCTGGCGGAGGCGTTGAAGGGTACGCTTTTCGCCTACGTGGCCACTCGTCACACCCGCGTGCACTTCCTTCAATAGTTCCGGCCGCATAGTACGAGGCACTACCACAAGCCAGGCGTCTCTGCCCATCCCGCCTACCGCCTCCCACCTTTTCACTAACACCCCGCTCTCGTCAATTGATAGCGTCTCCCACTGGCTTACCAAACACTTAGCGGCGGGGCTTTCAGCCGCCACTACCTGCCAGCTGGGGCGCTCGTCGCTGGCTTCTAGCCAACGCACGACGGGGGCTAGATCGGGGTCACTGCGCTGCGCCACACGCCACCGCTCATTGCACTCGGCGGTGTTTGCAGGCACACGTAAACGGCGGCACACTGTGTCCAACACCCCAGGAGCGCCAGGTGAGGAGGCCTCACACGGGCTGGGCTCCCTGGCGGTGCAGTGTGAGCAACTAGCCTCACACGGGCGTCGGCTCAGGGCGTCAGCATTGTTGTGCACGCGTCCTGGGCGGTGAACGATCCGGTAGTTATACTGCTCCATGCGCCCCAACCACCTCGCCAACTGTCCCTCCGGCCCCTTAAGCGTCTTTAACCACTTCAGGGCGGCATGGTCAGTACGGACGGTAAACTCGGCGCCGTACAGGTAGGGGTGGAAGTGTTCGAACGCTTTCACTACGGCCAACAACTCTTTCCTGGTTACACAGTAGTTGCGCTCTGGTTTACTAAACTTGCAGCTGTAGTAAGCCACTACGTGTTCCTTGCCGTCCTTTACCTGCGACAGCACAGCCCCGACGCCCTCGGCACTGGCGTCGGTGTCAAGCAGGTAGGGCAGCTTCGGGTCAGGGTAAGGCAAGACGGGCGCCTCCACAAGCGCCGCCTTCAAGCTGTCAAAGGCCGCCTGACATGCCTCATCCCAGCGGAAGCTCGCCCCCTTCTTGGTGAGACGGTTAAGAGGAGCAGCTAAGGTGGCAAAGTTGGGCACGAAACGGCGGTAATACGTGCAGAGGCCCAAGTAGCTCCTCACTTCAGCTACGTTGGAGGGAGTGGGCCAGTCAGCCACCGCTGCCACCTTGCCAGGGTCGGTGCGCACGCCACCACTGCTGACGACATGTCCCAGGAACGGCACCTCATGCTGGAAGAGGAGGCACTTCTTGGGGCTAAGCTTGAGATTGGCCTTCCTCAGGCGCTGCAGAACCTCCTCCAGCCTCCCCAGCTCCTGCTCGAAGGTGCTCCCGAAGACTATCACGTCGTCCAGATATACGAGTGCTGTTTTCCACTGCAGGCCGTCTAGCACTCGCTCCATCAGCCGCTCAAAACAGCCCGGGGCGTTGCAGAGGCCAAATGGCATGACGTTAAACTGCCACAGGCCCTGCCCGAAAGAGAAGGCCGTCTTAGGCTTGTCCTCCTCCGCCATCTCCACCTGGTGGTACCCTGACTTCAGGTCAAGTGTACTGAACCAGCAGGCCCCGACCAGAGCGTCCAGCGTGTCGTCTATCCTCGGCAGGGGGTAAGAGTCCTTCACCGTCACGTCGTTCAGGGCCCGGTAGTCCACACAGAAGCGCTGCGTTCCATCTTTCTTCTTTACCAGGACTACCGCCGACGACCAAGGACTGTCTGATCGCTCGATTACCCCTTGCGTGGCCAGGTCGTTCACTGCACGCTGCATTTCTTCGCGCCTTGCTGGTGCGATGCGTCGGGGTGGGCTCTTGACCGGTGCGTGGGTGCCAGTGTTGATCGTGTGTTTCACCAGTGACGTGCGACCCAAGTCCGAGGCGCTCTGGCTGAACACATCGGCGTACCGGCCCAGGGTGTCACACACGAGCTCCGTCTGCGCCTCCGTCAGATTGACAGCGCTCCGGGTCGCTAGATCCTCCAGGAAGCTCGGCAGCGGGGCTCCCTCGGCCGCCCGCTCACCCTGCGGCGGTGCCTCGGCACGCTGCACCTCCACGCACTCGCCCACCGCTGTTCCGGCGGGTATGTTGCGAGCCTCGTCGGAGAAGTTAGCCAGTAAGACAGTGACTACCTTCTCCCCCGCTTGCACGAGGCTCCTTCCGACTGCCACTCCGTCAGCCAGTCGACAGTCGCTGGTTGGTTCCACTAGGCCCTCCGTGCTCAGCATCGGCCGTGCGAGTCGACACTGTACTCGACACTCAGAGCGCGGGGCCAACTGCATCCGCCGTGTCGTCACTACCTCCGACCGGCCGACCTCCGGAAGGAAAGGCACATCGTATCCACATACCTTTATCACCTTCCGTCCAAAGTCTACGCAGGCCCTGGTCTTCTTCAGGTAGTCGTAACCCAGCAGACACTCTTCCTCCAGCTCGGCAACATACACGGGCAGGTTCACCTCCGCGCTGCCGACACTTATTCGAACGTCTACTGGGCCTTGCAACGGCATGCAGTCCCCCGTTACTCCACACAGCCTGTCCACGGTGCACGGGAGCCACTCAGCACTTACCAGCCTCCGCTGCACGATGGTGCGCTCAGCCCCGCTGTCAATGGTCATGCAGCAAGGCCTTCCATCAACCGCACCTCGTACCTGCACTGCGCTGACGGTGAGGTGGCACTTTACACAGCACGGGGCATTGGCACCTTGGCAGGCTGTGAGGTCGCCCCCTCCTCCAGCCCGCTGCTGTTTCCCGCCTCAGCAACCTCCTTGGGCTTGGGGGAGGCGCTGGAGCGGTGGCCCGATTTGCCGCATGCGGCGCAGCACGTCTGGAAGGCTTTGGAGTTAGGCCGATCGAGGGAGCGCGTCCTTCGTCCCCTCGGACATTGGCTGCGTCTATGGCCTCTCTCACTGCAGCCCCAACAGCGGCCGGCGAACTCGGACGGGCTCGCCTCCCGTGACGCCGCCTTGTGCTTCACCTTCGCCTTCCGGCCCCGTACCTCACCGCGAGGCTGGGCAAGAGAAGAGAGGCTGGTCGTCGTCTGTAGGAAGGCCTCAAACTCCATAGCCCGTGCCAACGCCACCTGCACGTCAGCTGGGTGTGCCTGCTTCACATAGATTTGGAGCTGGTGGTCCTGGAGGGCGTCTACGAACGCGTCGCGCGCCAGAACAACGACCATGTCCTCGGCCGCGCTTGGATACGCCCTCCTCACCAGCCCTTCTACGTCCTGCGCCAGCTGGGAAAGGGTTTCGTCCTTCTCTCGCGTCCTCTTCTTAAGCTGGGCGCGGTATACCTCCGCCTGATGACGGTGTCCGAAACGTCGCCGCAAAGTTTCGGACACTGCTGCGTATGAGGTGCGCTGGCTGGCAGGGAGATGACCCAGCACTTCCAACGCCGGGCCTCGCAGCGCTGTCGCTAGTTGCAGGGCCTTCTCTGCCTCCCCCCAGCCCTGGGCCAAGGCCAGCATATCGAACTGGGCGACGTAAGACTCCCAGCTGACCTTACCATCGTACTCCGCTGGCTTGCGTCTCACGTGACGAGGTGACGAGCGGGCTGCCTTAGGGCTCGGGGGCGGGGAGGCGGCACGGGGAGGTGAGCCCGGCGGTGTAGGGGGCAGGCTAAGCCCTCCCCTCCTGTCCCGGGTGGGCGGCCAGCCCCCAACGGCCATCTCGGGTGCTTCCCAAGGACCTGCTTCCCCGACAGGGCCCCATCCAAGGCCCCCAACAGCAGGTGGGGCTGAGGCCACACTCCCTTCAGGTCCTGGGCTAGTCACGGGAGGCCAGGCGGGGGTTGCGGGCAGCTGTACACCTCCCGCCAAGACGCCACGTGGCGGCCACGCGCCCTGCCGCCAAACACTCGCGCCCTCACGCAGGTCTGCCACCTCTTCCCGCAAGGCTTGGAGTTCACTTTTTACCTCCTGTTTCACTGCCTCACACGAGCGATCAGTATACGCCTGCGTTTCAGCCCTCAGAGAACCTAGGCTGCTTTGCAGGGCTTCCATCAGTCGTTCAGTTTGGGCAGCTTGTGTTGCCACGGTTTGCTCGTGCCTTTCCTCCTGCTTCTGAGCCATACTCGCCAGTTGGGACATGAGGAGGTCCATCTGGGTGGGCTTCTCGTCACCAGCATCACTAGAGTCGTGACTAGACCCACTCAGTCCCTCACACTGGTCAGCAGCACCACTCTCGCCCGCCATTTTGTCTACCACCTTGTCTGCCATGGTTTCTCCACTCGAGTCACGTAGGTCTGTACGAGCACACACTTAGCATCCCACTCCTGACGCCATTGTTACGAAAGCACAAACCTCAGCACTCCCGTAGACGCCCACAATTCCCCGACAGTCAGGACAGCACTCGGGAACACCAGCAGGCTAGACAAGAGATGCTAAGGGTACCACGTCCCACGTGATTCACGCACAGCCAGACAGAGCGGGTAGACAAACAGTGGGCAACACTTTCTTCCTTTACTAGTTCCGTTAGTTACAGGCAGTTACAGACACAGGCAGGGACAGTCAAACTCTTCAGGCTCACGCAACAGGCACTCGGCACGGAGGACACGCAAAGACAAGTTATCCAGAGCGGGGCCAACAACACACTGCCCAGTCACTGCAGTCACGCGACTTCTCTCCCGCCATCCATGCACCACTGCCAGACACCAGGCACAGCTGACACACACACACGCACGTCACACACTCAATCCCACAGAAAGAAATAAAGGCAACTTAGACTAAACAACAATAATACCCGGGCGTTACAATACTTTATATGGAGAAACATAACTACATTACTAGAACATGAATTTTAAGTGTTTTTTTACTTAACATATTGACATTAATAGAAGCGTGTCTTTAAACTTATTTATTTTTTTTAAGCTTTTTATGCACAAAGACGCACCATATAATGAAAAAAAATAACATTAACAAACGCTTGTCATTTGAGTGTATTTGGGGTTCTTAGGTACTAAATTCTAAAAAGCATGCAAAACACCCGATATGAAGAAACATAATAACATTACCAAAAAGTTTTAATTTTGAGTTTTTGACCGTATGAGATACCAAAAACGCGGAAATGCATGGAAAATAACTTATACGGGGAATGGAATCAATATTACCAGAAACGTTTATTATGAGTGTTTTTGAGCTTCTTAAGTACCAAAACGCTAAAACGTGTGAAGAGCACTCTATATGAAGAACGATATTAGCAAAAACGCATATTTTCGGCGTTATTGTACTTTGTTAGATACCTGTAGGGTGTAAGGAAGACGCAGTGCTTCCTTAAGACCTTTATTCCCTGGACTGCCTCGAGAGCGGCAGAGCGTACAGTGGTGCCGGGAGGGCCAACATATCGTACCGTATGCGATAGATATAACAGCTATATCCTACATCTCCCCCCCAGTTAAACATTATGGTAAATAGCATATGGGCTTAACGGAAATACATAATGGATTATAGAATAAACACAGCCGAAAGAAGGATATACATGAGGCAACATAAGTTGGCATGCTTCCACCTGAGAAACATAAGATTCCTTAATAACATTGCATAAATAAAACAGGTTGTACAAGGGATTATACCAATAATTACAATTAAGGTGGAGAGGACTCGTCGTAGTCGGCTAACCACTGGGGACGACGAGAAGTCCTCCGTGGGCGTGATGGGGTTGACTGCCGGGGCTGTGGGGTGGGGCTGGTTGCGGGTGTGGGTCCCGCGTGAGACGGTGCGGGGCTGGCGAGGGTTGCCCCCCGTTTCACCCTCAGGTGCCGACGGTTGCGGAGCGACAGACGGCCACTACCATCCAACCTGACGGTATATTGGCGGTGTGGGAGTGCCTCAGCTACCACTCCACTCCTGTCCCATACCTTAGTCATCTGGTTCTGCATCCACACTCTAGAGCCCGGGGAAAGGGGTTCAAGGGTTCTGACTGGCCCCTGGCGTTCCACCCTCTCGTCCCCAGACCGGGCCATGGCTAACTCCCTACGTCGGAGGGCCCGTCGCCAGTGCTGGTCCACCTTGTAGTTACACCGGGCTGTGGGGACGCCGTCTCTGAGGTGGCGGCCCGTGGCGAGCTGAGCGGGTGAGCTGTCAGCCCCTCGCAGGGGCGTGTTGTGGTACTGTAGGAGAGCGGCCGACAGCTTGTCCGTGTCGAGGCTGCCGGTGGGGCCAATGTTAAGTCGTAGCATCCTCTTGGCGGACTTGACTGCCGCCTCGGCTCGGCCATTGGACTGGGGGTAGTGGGCTGACGAGACACGCACTCTAACCCCCCAGCGCCTGAAGAAGTCTTGCATCTCCTCACTTACGAGGTTGGTGCCGCCGTCCGTAGACACCTCCTCTGGTGCCCCCCAGCGAGCGAAGAAGCGGCGGAAGTGAGCCATGAGTTTACTGGAGGAGGCACTACTGGGGAGGTGGCCGATCTCCAGCCATCCTGTGAGCCTGTCGGCGTACACTAAGTAGGTGTTGCCCTCGAGCTGGAACAGGTCCGTCACTGTGCACTGGAAGGGATACTCTGGTGGCGGGGTGATGACTAGGGGCTCTGGTGACTGGGAGGGGGCGTGGGCGTTGCAGGCTGAGCATGTCGACCGCAGGTGCTGAAGGTCCCCGTCCATACCGGGCCAGTAAACCGACTGGCGGGCCCTGCGGAGCATGGAGTCAAGCCCCTGATGACCCGCGTGGAGGTGAGTGGCCACCTGCTGGCGTAGGGGCTCGGGAATCACCAGCCTAACGGACCCCTGGTCGAAGGTGTACGTGACCAGTCCCTGAGACACTGACAGTCTGTCTCTGACCCCGTAAAACTGGCGGAGGCAAGCCACTTCTCGGGACCTCTGCGGGCTCCAGTCACCCGTCAGGACCTTGGCCACCAGCAGCTGGTATACTGGGTCGTCTGCGGCAGCGCTAGTGACTGACGCCTCATCCAGTGTGATGCAGCCGTTGTCGGTAAGGGCGGCCGTGGTAGCCGCCGCTGTAGCCACCTCCAAATCCACGGCGAGGTTCTCGTCGCAGCTGTCTGGTGAAGTGCGGAGGGCAGGGTAACGGGACAGGAAGTCTGCAGCACAGTTGCGCTTCCCTGATAGATACTTGACGGCGAACCTATACTGCAGCGTCTTCTCCTTCAGCGCGAAGAGCCTGGGGTTAACGATGTCCTTCAGTGCCCTGTCCCCCAGGAGCCTCACTAGGGGGCGGTGGTCGGTGACCAGCACCAGGTTTGGGCACCCCAGCAGGAACAGGCGTGCCTTCCGCAGGCATCATACCACCGCAAGGGCTTCCCCCTCAACTGAGGCGTACCCAGCCTCGGCCGCTGACAGGTGCCGGCTGCCGCAGAGCGCAAGACGCCACCCGCTCCTACAGCAGAAGGGAGCCTCCGCCGTCCCGCACCCGCAGTGCTGCTGGAGGACCACGAAACCGATACCCTCCTTGCTGAAGTCGGTCATGGCAATAGTGGGCCTGGAGCGGTCGTAGAATGCCAGCCCGTCCTTGGCCAGCTGGCAGACCGTCTCCTTAGCTTGCTGGAATTTTTCCTGTAGGTGTTCGTCCCAGTACACTCGTTTACCCTGCGGTCTCTTCAGTAGGTCTCTGAACGGCTCCATGATGGGGGCAGTGGCGATGAAGGGAGCCAGCTGGTTCACGAACCCGAACCACGACCTGATGTCGGTCAGGGTGGGCTTGGCTGGCATGCTGAAGTCCCGCACTGCTGCCAGACGCTCGTCGGTGGGTTTGTAGGACTCCCAGCCCACATGAAAACCCACGAATTCCACTTCCCTCCTGCCAAACCGGAACTTCTCGGGCTTCAACGTAATGCCCTGCCTGGCACACGCCTCCAGCAGCTCGTAGGCGTGCCAGAATGCCCCCTCCACGGACTCGTCGTGTAGGAGGGTGTCGTCGATGCACTTAAACTTGCGTTGGATGTCCACTAGGGCGTCGTCGAAGCGCTTGGTGTAGGCGTCAGGGGCCGCGCAGTGGCCCATGGGGGTCCGCCGGTACCTGTACCGCCCCCAGGGTGTGATGAAGGTGGTGAGTTTCCGGCTTTCCTCTTCCAGTTCCACCTGATGGAAACCCCAGTGGGCGTCGGCGACGGTCTTGAACGTGTGGGCAGGGATGGCCGCCACCATGTCGAAAGGGGTGGGCGTGTGGTGCGTCTCCCGGAGGCAGACGGCGTTAAGCTTCTGATAGTCGACCGTGCGTCGCGGCTGGCCCGACTTCTTTGCCACGACGACCATCCTGGCACACCACCTTGTCGCCTCCCCGGCTGGGACCGGCTCGATGACTCCCATGCGTACGTCCTCGTCCAGCTGTTTCTTTACTTCCGCCTCCCAATGACGTGGTACGGGGGCCGGGGTGTGGCAGGTGTGAGGTACGGCGTCGGGGAGCAGGTGGATACGGTGTGGCTCACCTGCCATGACAGGGAGTGGGCAGCGGCCTACGTTGAAGGTTGATGATGAGAAATGGCGAAGGAGCCACTCCTCCAGGCGGCCCACGTTCTCCTCCAGGGGTGGCAGGGGGATGGCCGCGGGTCTTGTCGGCGCCTCCGTCAGGCCAGGCTGGCGAGCGGGCGGCGCCTGGGATGCGCCCGCCGCAACCTGTGTGTGACGGGGAAAGTCCCGGGGCACGAGTCCAAGCTCCATGCACGTACTGAGTGAGAGGAAGAGGTGACGTGCAGAGTCCACAAAGCAAATCTCCTGGGTGGACGAGCGGCCCCCGTGGGATATGGTGCACACTGCAGAGCCCAGCAGCTGGAGGGGCATGTTGGCGATGTCTCTCAGGCCAGCCCGACGCTTCAACTGCGTAGGCCGTAAAGAGAGGGAGGTGAGAAGCCCCCTGCCGCCCACACACACCTGGGCCCCTGTGTCGGCCACGGCCATCACCTCGCACGTTGCACGCCCCCCACTGGTGACGGAGACGTGGAGCGTCGGGTGGGGGCACGGAGCGGTGCCAGCCACCAGCACGGCCCCAGACGTCAGCTGGGGGACCGAGACAGCCGCCTCCAAGCCTGGGGTCGTTGATCTCCTCCCGCCGCTGCGACACATTTTCTCGACATGTCCGGGTTTCCCACATTTGTAGCAGTTCAGCGACCTGGCGGGGCAGTGTACTCTCCCAGGGGCGTGAGTACCTCCACAGTTGCCACAGGGCTTCTCGACGGGGGTGTGGGGGCGGTTGGCGGGTGGGCGCGTGCGCACCGAGGCTGGCGCGGGGTGGCGGTGTGCTCCAGCTACCACCTCCTGTGCCACGTCTGGCAACGGCGCGTCAAGCTCAGCCCCCGCCACTTCCCGCGTAAAACTCCCGCCAAAGTTGGCGTCCCTGGCAGCGGATTCAAATGTAAGGCAGAATGTTCGTAGCTTATCAACACTGGTAAACTGTTTACACAACTGGAATACCTCTCTCTTCATCACCGGATCGCTTAGGCCGCCCATCAACTTCCGCAGCAGCATGTATTCCGCCAAATCATCACCACACGAAGGGCACTGAAACCCGCAGTCGGCGGCAGTCTGGGAACACTGCCTGAAGAAGTCCGAGACTGACTCACCGGGCGCCTGACGGCTACTGAAGAAGGTGCTCCACACGGCCGCCTGGTTGGTTCCCTTCAGTACCAGGTTCTCGATGGCGTCCAGTGCCTCGGTCGTCGACAGGGCCTCCCATTGCAGCATGGTGTACCTTGTGTCCAGCGTGCGTTGCAGGGCCGGTGTGCAGAGAAGGCGGATGTGTAGCACGGCCTCCGGCGCGCCCCATTGGTTCAGCCTAACCCAGCACTCGGCAGACCTCCTCCAGGAACGAAACGAGGCTGTGGACATCTCAGCCTCACACTTCTCCGGCGTGGCAGAGGTCGGGACTCTGGAGGCAGGCGACCGGCGTGCGAGGGCTTGTTGCATGGCCATCAGCGCCTGCTGCATCTCCAGTGTGGTGGCGAGATGGCTGCTGGGGACCCCAGGTGTCCTAGGTGTCCTGGGAGCCCTTGACGTGGTTGTGTGGAAGCGGGGCCGGCCAGCCATGGTTACTCCAATCACTGCGCCATGTAGGGTGTAAGGAAGACGCAGTGCTTCCTTAAGACCTTTATTCCCTGGACTGCCTCGAGAGCGGCAGAGCGTACAGTGGTGCCGGGAGGGCCAACATATCGTACCGTATGCGATAGATATAACAGCTATATCCTACAATACCACAAAGCCAAAATGCATGCAAAAGCACACCATATGAAGAAACAGAATAGTATTGTAACGCCCGGGTATTATTGTTGTTTAGTCTAAGTTGCCTTTATTTCTTTCTGTGGGATTGAGTGTGTGACGTGCGTGTGTGTGTGTCAGCTGTGCCTGGTGTCTGGCAGTGGTGCATGGATGGCGGGAGAGAAGTCGCGTGACTGCAGTGACTGGGCAGTGTGTTGTTGGCCCCGCTCTGGATAACTTGTCTTTGCGTGTCCTCCGTGCCGAGTACCTGTTGCGTGAGCCTGAAGAGTTTGACTGTCCCTGCCTGTGTCTGTAACTGCCTGTAACTAACGGAACTAGTAAAGGAAGAAAGTGTTGTCCACTGTTTGTCTACCCGCTCTGTCTGGCTGTGCGTGAATCACGTGGGACGTGGTACCCTTAGCATCTCTTGTCTAGCCTGCTGGTGTTCCCGAGTGCTGTCCTGACTGTCGGGGAATTGTGGGCGTCTACGGGAGTGCTGAGGTTTGTGCTTTCGTAACAGTATGATCTACAACGAGTATTTTGACTCTTTTTAAGGTTGGTAGTTATCAAACCTCTAAAATGCATGGAAAACACCCTAAATGAAGAAACAAAACATCATGATAAAAAACGTATGATTTTGATTGTTTTTAAGCTTGTTAGGTAACTAAACTTCAAAATGTATGTAAACCACCTATATAATGAAACGAAACGACATTAATAGAAACGTGTCTTTTGGGAGTTTTTGAGCGTTTTATGTGTAAAGACGGTAAAATCAAGGAAAGCATTATATACTGAAAAAAAAAATAAATAAATAACGTTAATAACACATGTTATATGAGTGTTTTTGTTCTTACGTACTAATAGGCTAAAGTGCAAGCAAAACTCTATGTGAAGAAACATAATAACATTACAAAAACCGTGTTTTTTTTTTTATTGTTTACAACCGTGTGAAAACTAAAAAACTCCAAACTGCATGCAAAGTACCTTGTATGGGGAAACAAAACGGTATTACCAAACATGTGAGTTATGAGTGTGAGCTTATTAGCTACCAAAATTCTAAAACGCTAGAGAAACAGAACAACATTACCCAAAAAACGTGTATTTTGAATGTTTTCACCTTGTTAGTATGAAAACGAGAAAAAAAACGAAGAAATAGAACATATTTTTTAGTTATTAGGTACAAAAGTGCCAAAACACATATAAACCATCCTATACAAGGGAACAAAACGTTATTAATAGAAACGTGTCTTTTTTTATGCAAAAGATGCTAAAAACATGGAAAGCACCACATACTGAAAAAACAAAACAACATTATCAAACACGTGTCAATTTAGTGGCTTCTTACGTGCCAAAACGCTAAAATGCATGCAAAACACCCTATATGAAGAAACATAATGGCATTACCAAAAAACTTGTATTTTGATTGTACGAGTATATGACCGTGTGAGAAACCAAAACTCCAAAATGCATGCAAAGTATAAGGGGTAATGAAACGATATTACCAGAAACGTGTGTTATGAGTGTTTTTGAGCTTCTTAAGTAGCAAAACGCTAAAGTGCGTAAACAGCACTCTATATGGAGAAACGGCAAATTGTATGCAAACCACACAATATACGAAAACTAAGCTAGAAGTGTGTCTTTTGGGAGTTTTGAGCCTTATATACACAAAAAATGCTAAAAAGCATGGAAAGCACCATATATAGGTAAACAAAATAGCGTTACCAAATTCTTGTCATTTGAGTGTTTTTGCTCTACTTGTCAAAACGCTAAAATGCATGAAAACACCATATAAGAAGATACACAATAACGTAAACAAAAACATGTAATTTGAGTGTTTTTGACTGTATGAGGTACCTGATATGGGGAAAAGAAAAGACATTACCAAAAACGTGTATGAAGAGTGTTTTTGAAATTCTTAGGTACCAAAGCGTTAAAACGTGTGAATAGCACTCTATATGGAGAAACTGAAGAATGTTACGAAAAACGTGTATTTTTTATTGTTTTTCACATTATTAGATACCGAAACGTTAAATCGAATGCAAAGCACCCTATATAAAGGAACAGAGTAGCATGACCAAAAATGTGTATTTTAACTTTTTTTTAAGCTTATAAGGTATCAATACGCTAAATTGCATGTAAATAACCCTATACAGGGAAACAAAACGAAATAACCAAATACGTGTCTTTTGAGTGGTTTTAAGCGTTTTATACTCAAAAACGCTAAAAAGCATGGAAAACACCATATGTTGGAAAACAAAATAACACTACGAAACACATGTCATTTAAGTGTTTTTGGTCGTCTGACTTACCAAAACTAAAATGCATGCAAAACTCCCTCTATGAAGAAACATAAAAATATTACTAAAAAACATGTAATATAAGTGTTTTTGACCCTTTGAGGTACCAAAGCACCAAAATGCATGCAAAGTACCGTAAATGGGGAAGAGAAACGATATTACAAGTAACGTATATTATGAGTGTATTTAAGATTCTTAGATACCTAAACGTTAAAACGCTTGATTAGGACTATATAAATGGAGAAACGGAACATTACCAAAAGTATATTTTTTTTGTGTGTGTCTTTTCACCTTGTTAGTACCAAAACACCAAGATACATGGGAAGCACCGTATGAAGAAACAGAACACCATGACTAAAAACGTTTAATTTGGTTGGTTTTAAGCTTGTTAGGTACCAAAACGATAAAATGGATGCAAACCATCTTATATAAGGAAACGAAACGTGTCATTTGAGTGTGTTTCTGAGTTTTATGCACAAAGACGCTAAAAACATGGAAAGCACCATATATTAGAAAAAAAAAAAAAAAAAAATTCTGACGTACCAAAACGCTAAAACACATGCGAAACACCCTTTATCAAGAAACCAGAAATGTGCAATTTGAGTATTTATGTCCATGTGAGGAAACAAAACAACAAAATGCATACATGCAGGCGTGGGCTGCGGCGAGTCAGCAGCGCCACCCAGGGGGGCGTCTCTAGCCCCAAGTTCAGGGTCAAGGTCACCACTGTCACTCGCAGCGCTGCCTGCTCCACGTTCATTCCCGTCTCGGGCAGTCCCTGCCACGTCCTCGTCGCTGCTACTGGGGCTTACGTCCTCGTCTTCCCTGCTATGGCCCCAGGAGTAGCGGCCCGGACCGTGGTAACGCCACAGCCGGTCCACGTGGACAACAGACGGTCGTTTCCACCGTGTTATGGCCCTTCCCAGGGGCTCTGGAGCTTCGGCGGGAGCCCTCGCTTCCGGCGAGGGTTATACAGCCACACTCGGTCACCCACAGCGTACCTCACGTTCCTCATGCGGCGGTCATATATTTCCTTCATGGCCTGGCCCGCCACCTTCAGCTTGCCTCGAGCCAGTCGATGCACCTCCACCAGGTGTTCCTGCAGTGCCGCTGCATATCCAAAGGTGACGGTGGGCAAGCTCACGTCAGGAGGCCGTCCTGTGGCCAGGTCCACTGGCAGCCTGAGCTCACGGCCAAACATGAGATGGGTTGGTGTGAAGTCCGTCGCCTCATGCACAGCGGACCTGTACGCCATCAGCATAGCAGGCAGTTTGACGCCCCAGTCTCCTTGGTCTTTCTCGCAATACTTGGCCAGCTGTTGCGCAAGGGTCCGATTAAATCGCTCCACCATCCCGTCAGACTGTGAGTGGAGGGGCATCGTCCGGGTCTTGCGCACTCCTAACAGCTCGCAACATTCACGGAACACTTGGGACTCAAACTCACGGCCTTGATCAGAGTGCAATTCCGCGGGCACACACCCGCCACTGTCTCGGCCTCGTGGTTAGGGAGTGCATACGCCTCAGGCCACTTGGTGAAATAATCCATCACCACACAGATGTACCGGTTGCCCTGTGGCGTCAGAGGCAGCGGGCCGGCAATGTCCACAGCCACCCGCTCCGTGGGCGCCCCCACGCTGTACACCTGTAACGGGGCGCGGTTTTTCCTGGTGGGGCCCTTCTTTGCACTACACACGTCACATGCTCTACATCACTCAGTCATGTCACTTCGCATCCCTACCCAGTAGAAGCGCTGGTGGAGACGGCACAGGGTTTTTTTTTCTCGCCCAAGTGACCACTGGTAACGCCTGCATGTAACTCTTTTAACACCTCAGTGCGCAAGGCTCGGGGCACTAACACCACCCACGCATCACTGCCCACTCCACTCAAGGCCATCCAATGCTTTACTAACACACCTCGTTCGTCCACCCGCCAAAGCCTCCCAGCTGGGGCGTCCACCGCCAGCCTCGAACCACTGGATGATGGGAGCGAGGTCAGAGTCCTCAAGCTGTGCCTTATGCCACTTGTCATCCCGCTCTGCGGCGCTTGCCAGCACCTGCAGGCGGAGGCACACGGAGTCAGAGTCCTTCCGGGCACAGTGTGAACAGCCAGCCTCACACGGGCGTCGGTCGACTCAGACTGTCAGCGTTGCAGTGGACACGACCCAGGCGATGAACGATGCGGTAGTTGCACCGCACGAGGCGCCCTAACCACCTCGCAAACTGACCCTCCGGCACCTTCAGCGTCTTCAACCACTGCAGGGCAGCGTGGTCGGTCCGGATGGTGAACTCAGCGCCATATAGGTAAGGGTGAAAGTGCTCGAGACTCTTCACTACCGTTAGCAGTAGTTACGTTCAGGCCTACTGAACTTGACACTGTAGTAGGCCACAACGTGCTTCGTCCCGTCCTTCACCTGTGACAGGACCGCCCCAATGCCCTCTGCACTGGCGTCAGTGTCTAGCAGGTAGGGGAGCTTCGGGTCTGGGTACAGCAGGACCGGTGCCTCCACCAGGGCCTTCTTCAGGCCGTCAAACGCGGCCTGGCACGCTTCGTCCCACACGAAGCACGCCCCTTTCCTGGTGAGGCGGTGGAGAGTGGCTGCCACGCTGGCAAAGTCCTGCACGAAGCGACGGTACTACGTGCAAAGGCCCAAGAAGCTCCTGACTTTCGCCACGTTGGTGGGGACGGGCCACTTCTCCACCACTGCCACTTTCTCTGGGGTCGTCCTAACTGACGACATGCCCAAGGAACGGCACCTCGTGCTGAAAGAGAGAGCACTTCTTGGGGCTGAACTTGAGGTTGGCTTTCCTCAGCCGCTGCAGAACCTCCTTCAGCCGCTCCAGCTCCCCCTCGAAGGTGCTCCCGAAGACGATGACGTCATCGACGTACATGAGTGCCGTCTTCCACTGCACGCCGTCTAACACCCTCTCCATCAGACGCTCGAAACAACTAGGGGCGTTGCAGAGACCGAAGGGCATGACGTTGAACTGCCACAAGCCCTGACCGAAGGGGAAAGCAGTCTTGGGCTTGTCCTCCTCTGCCATCTCCACCTGGTGGTAACCCGACTTCAGGTCGAGTGTGGAGTACCACCTGGCCCCAACCAGCGCGTCAAATGTGTCATCAATCCTCGGCAGGGGGTAAGAGTCCTTGGCAGTCATGTCATTCAGCGCCCAGTAGTCCACACAGAAGCGCTGGGTGCCGTCCTTCTTCTTAAGCAGGACTACTGCTGATGACCACGGACTGTCCGACCGCTCAATCACCCCCTGCGCTGCCAGCTCATTGACAGTGCGCTGCATTTCCTCCCGCCTGGCTGGTGCAATACGTCGGAGTGGGCTCTTCATGGGCACACTACTTCCCGTGTTGATGCTGTGCTTCACCAACCCCTTGCGGCCCAGGTCCATGTCACCCCTGCTAAAGACATCTGCGTACTGAGCCAGGGTGTGGGGCACCTTCTCTGTCTGTGCCTCCATCAGGTAAGCGGCACTCCGGTGAGCCAAATCCTCCAGGAAGTCAGGTAGCGGCCTCACAGCAGCCACCTCTGTGCTCCCCAACGTCTCCTCAGGGCTCTCCACTTCCTCACAAGTGCCCAGCTTGGTCCCAACGGGCACCTTCTGATCCTCACCGGAGAGGTTAGCTGCCAACACCGTAACTAACTCCTCCCCCTCTTGAATGAGGCTCCGCCCGACTGACTCCGGCAGCCAGTCGCAGGTTTTCTGTGGGCCCCACCATGCCTTCCGATCCAAGCATCGCTCTGGACAGTCGAGACAGTCGACACCGGACTCTGGCCTCCGTCCTAGGGGCAAGGTGCACTCTCTCAGCCACAACTACCTCCGCACAGCCGACCTCCGGAAGCAAGGGCACTTCTTGGCCACGCACCCTCACCAGCTTCCGTCCAAGGTCGGCACAAGCCTTGCTCTGCGTCAGGTAGTCGAGTCCCAGCAGACATGGTTCGTCCAAGTCGGCGACGTACACCGGCATCCGCTCCACAGCGCTGCCCACGCCGATACGAACATCCACTGGGCCCTTGAGCTGCACACAGTGCCCCGTCACGCCACACAGCCTCTGTGGCGCATCTGGGACTCGAGTGGCGGCCTGCATGTCAGGCTGCATCAAAGTCTTCCCAGCCCCAGTGTCCACTGTCAGGCGGCATGGGTTCCCGTCCACTGAGCCCTCCACCTGCATCGCGCTGGTTGTCCAGCGGCAGCTTACACAAGGCGGGGCCCGGGGACTGAGGACGGCTGGGGTTCGGTCCCCTTCTCCAGCCTATCCGAGTTTCCCGCCTGCACCACTTCCTTTGGCTTGGGGCAGGCACTGGAGCAGTGGCCAGACTTGCCGCAGTCCTTGCAGCAAGGCTGAACGGCATCAGAACCCAGCCGGTCGAGAGAATGCATCCTTCGTTCCCTTGGGCACAGACTGCGTCTGTGGCCCTTCTCGTCACAGCCCCAACATGAGCCACGAAAACTGTCTGGGCTTGCCTTCCTCGATGGTGGTTTCTTCTCCACCTTCGCCTTCCGGCCTCGGAGGTTGGGCGGCCGCCCCTTGGCCGCTGGTCGTCTTCAGGAAGGCCTCAAATTCCAAGGCCCTCGCCAGCGCCACCGGCAGGTCCCCAGGGTGCGCCTGCTTGACGTAGATTTGCAGCTGTTGGCCGTCTAGGGCGTCAATGAAGGAATGTCAGGCCAGCACCACAATCATTTCTTCCAGGCCCGGGGGATACGACCTTCTTACTAACGCCTCCACGTCCTGCGCCAACTGGGACAGCGTCTTGCCCCGCTCCCGAATCCTCTTCTTCAGGCGAGCCCGGTACACCTCGGCCTGGTGGTGGTGCCCGAAGCGGCGCTGAAGGCCCTCTGCCACACTTCCATAACAGGCGCGTTGGGACGGCGGCAGGTGCCCCAAGGCTTCTACAGCGGTGCCTCACAGCGCTGTTGCCAACTGAAGCGCCTTCTCAGCCTCGCTCCAGCCCTGGGCAGAGGCTAGTATCTCGAGCTGGGCGACGTAAGCCTGCCAGGCTACCTTCCCATCGTACTCCGCCAGCTTGTGTTTCCCCAAAAGCCGGGAAGCCGAAGGACTGAGGGGTGGAGAACGCGACTCGTGCGGGCAACTGGCGGGGTGGCCGGGGGAGGGAGACAGAGGGGGTGATGGCGACAGAAGCAGGGATTGACTGAGCCCCAGCCTGCCACCAGCCGGGCTCAAGGGAGGGGTTCCGATGGCTCCCCAGCCCCCTGAAGCAGCTACCGGCTCTGACACGACGCTGCGAGGCCCCCGAGCCAAGGGTTCTTGCCAAGGGCCACAGGCAGACCCAAGCAGGTCCGCCAACCCGGCGGTTCCCGCCAGAAGACGTGGGGCCGCCTGTTCCTCCGTGCGCGCTGTTATCAGCTCGCGCCCCTGCTTTCCTCACCTCCTCCCTCAGGCCCTGGACCTCACCTTCCAGAGTCTGCACCTTGTCCAGCAGTTCATTCCTGACGCTGTCGCAAGCCTGGTCGGTGTACTGCTGTGTTTCCGCCTTCAAGGACGGACCTAGTTGTCCGCCCGTTAAGCCTGCTCACATCCCAGCTGATCGGTCCTTTCAGCCTGCTCACGTGCCAGCTGATCGGTTCTTTCAGCCTGCTCACGTGCCCTCTGAGCCTGTGCCTCACGGTCCACTGCCATTTCCTGCCTCATACCGGCCAACATGGCAGCAATCAAGTCCATATGACCCGGTTTAATTTCACTGGAGCCGCCCTCGGCCCCGTCATGGCGGCCATCTTGTGACTCGATGATGACACACCGTCTCTCACTGCTCACAGTTCCCCGGATCCCACTCTATGACACCACTTTTTGAGCCCACCCCTCACTCCGGGCGGGCGTGTTATCCACACGGGCACAGGTCGAGAAACTAGAGCAGTGGGGCCTCAAATAAGTCACACTCTGAACGCCGGGATAAGGCACACACACACACACGAGGCCAGGGCACAAGGGAAAACACAGGCACTATTTCCTAGGTTTATTGACAAATCCTCCGCAAGTACTATGCTTTACAAATTCACAGGGGCACCACAAGTCTCCCAGGGCACGACAGGCACTCAACAGGGCACTCAACAGGCAGGGAAAACACTTCCAAAGCAGGCAGGCACACGCTGGCTTCCTCTCCGGCCACGGGTCTCCGCTCTCTCTGCTTTCCTGCCTTTCCCAGTCCTGCCACCTCTGTCAGTGCTGCCACCGGCACCCATACCCCTGGTGTAACAATACATTACCTCAAACGTGTAATTTGATGGTTTTGAGCAGAAGGGTACGAAAACGCGCCTCGAGTTGTTTTTTCTTTATTTTTGTTGGTTCTATACACAAAAACTCTATAAAGAATGGAAAGCATCATAAATTAGAAAAAAAATTAACATAACGAAATTTGGATGTTTTTTGAGATTTTTACGTATGAAAATGCTGAAATACGAATTTAAAAAAATTTGTATGAGGAAATATAATGACATTACCAAAAACGTGTAGTATGAGTGTTTATGACCGTGTGAGGAACCAAAACGCCAAAATGCATGCAAAGTACCCTCTATGGGGAACTGAAACGATATCACCAGAAACGACTGTCATGATTGTTATTAAGCTTTTTAGCTAGCAAAACGTCAAAACGCATGAACAGCACTCTATATGGAGAAAAAGAGAGAGAGAGAAAGAAAAAAAAGTGTATTTTTAGTGTTTTTCATTTATGGTTAGATTACCAAAACGCCAAAATGCATACACTGTCCAGTTCTGTACTACACTCTACTACACATTAGTTTTAGTCTGTTACGAGTTGCGAAGTCGTTCCTTCGGGAGACACTGAAGGAGATACTGACAGAAGCACTGACGGAAGGCTCCCTGAAGGCGATGCTCGCTGAGCACACGGCCTCCTCTCGCCAGGGAGGCCCTGTTTCTGTTTTGGTTTGCCCTCGCTTCTTCAGAGGATTGTTGTTGTTATTCCCAACACCCAGCCCAAGGAGTCACATGGACGGGGCAGGGTCTTCAGGGGCTGTTTTCGTGTAAACATGGACGGAGCTGGGTCAACAGGGTTGTTGTTGTTATTCCCAGCATCCGTTCCAAGGAGTCACGTGGACGGGGCTGGGTCAGCAGGAGCTGTTTTCGTGTAAACGTGGACTGAGCTGGGTCAGCAGGAACTATTTTCGTGGACGAAGCTGGTTCAGCAGTAGCCGCTTTCTTCATGTAAACACCGGGTCTCGTGGACGGCCAAGGGGTCAGCCGTTTTTCATGTAAACACCGGGCTCCCGGTCGCATCTACTACCCTCTCACAGCTTGTGTGCACGCCCTCGGGCACGTGCGTGCCCACGGGCGTGTGAGTGCATGTTTTTGCATGGAAGGTTGTGCGTGGAGCTCGTGCGTGGAGTGTAACATTGCCCCCCTCCGTGTCAAAGGCTGTCCTCAGCTGCCGAAGGTGGAGACTTGATGACACCAAGGGAGTCCTGGAGTGCGAGAAGGCGATCGGGGGCAGATCAGGCCCGGGGGTGCGCATCTAGAGGGTGGCGTGATGGCCTGCCGTGGGAGGAAGAGCAGGTTCCAAGGTGCCTGCTGCGTCTTATGGTGAATAGTAGGGCTTAGCGTTGGTGACATGGACTGTGCGCTCACCTGTCCCCACGGCGTAGGACACTTGATAGGGATTGGGCGTGTGGGTAACAGTAAATGGGCCTGAACAGCAGGGCAAAAGCTTAGAGTTCCGTTGATTGGGTGGAGTGGCGACTAGGATGCGTGTGCCCGGCTGGAAGGGATTCTCTGACTGTTGTGTCTGGTGGCATGCCTGTTGCAAGGTAGCTTGCTGGGCAATTCGCAGTGCATCTCGGAGAGTGAAGAGGTAGTCGAAGATAGGAGTCATGCTGAGGTCAACAGTAGGAGCTGGGAAGTGTCGATCAGGTGAGAGGGCAGCTACCAGTCCGAAGGGTACTTCAAAAGGACTGTAGCCATGAGCTTCGTGAGGTGCCGAGTTGAGAGCAAGTTGAGCAGGGGCGAAAGCGTCCGGCCAGCTGGAATGCAGCTCCTCCACTCCTATTGCTTGAAGGATATTGCCAATCGTCCGATGAGATCGTTCGGCAATTCCATTACCCTGGGGATGATAGGGTGAGGTTCGCACCAAGGTGAAGCCCAAAATCAGCTGGAGTTGGGACCAGATGACACTGGTAAACTCACACTCACGGTCCGAGAGTATCCTCCTGGGTACCCCGAACATGGAGATGACCCGGTCCATCAATGCACGGGCCACTGTCGTTCCCGCGTGATCACTGGAGGGTATGAGGATGAGGAAGCGAGAGAAGCAGTCAATGAAGTTAATGATGAAGTGTTTACCCCGATGGGGGTGGGTAGGGTCCCATCACATCTATAGCTAGAGTGTCCCATGGTTGGGAAGTCTCAATGATTCCAGGTGACACAAACCCCTTGAGGTAGTCTGTCCCCAGTTGGCATCCTTTACAATGAGTGACCACTGTTCAGGTGATGAGTGTATCTTGAGGGGCGTGGTACCGCTGCTGGAACTTGGCTAGAGTCTTGCGGATTCCCAGGTGTCCCCCAGCTGTGCTATGAAGCAGGGACATAGCGTGTCTGGCGCCCTTTGGCCTCTGGGCAAGACGTCCCAGTTGGTCAAACAGGTGGCCGCCAACCAAATGAAGTCCTGGAGGTGGGCGTTCGCCATGCTCTACATCGGAGACTGCATTTTTCATCTCGGTTTGCACATCACTGGGAAGCGAGATCAGTTGTAGGGAAGTTGAGGGCAGGTGAGACAGGTCGTCCACATGTGTCAGTGACTTTCATGGGCGATGCTTGATCTCGAAGTCGTACTCCTCCAGACAACACGCCCATGTATGTAAGAGGTGATCTTCCGATTTCATTGATAGCAGCCAGTGGAGACTATGATGGTCGGTTAACACGTGAAAGTGGTTGCAGAGGAGGTAAAGGCGGAACTTCTTCAATGCCCAAACCACCACGAGGCACTCCTTCTTGTTATTGCTGTAATTTTTCTCCGAAATGCTCAGGGTGTGGCTCTCGCAGGCAATGACATGTTCTTTATTGTCCTGCACTTGAGCTAATACTGCCCTTAGCCCCATGTCGCTGGCGTCCGTGTAGAAACGGAACGGGAGTGCAAAGCTCGGGAAGATAGTGAAGGGGGGGTTTGTCAGTGCTGCCTAGAGGTCCTGGAAAGTATTCCCACTTTCCCTGGCCCATTCCCATGCCACATCCTTTCGGGTGAGCGTGTACAGAGGGGATGCTCGATCAGAGAAGTTCTTAATAAATCGGCGATAGCATGCCGCCATGCCCAAAAAAGGACTGGACTTCTTTGACAGTGGTGGGGGTCGGGACAATGTAAATCGTTTCCAAGTTCTTTGGGTCATCCCTTAGTCTGTCTGCTGATATGACGTGACATAGGAAGGTCGTTTCTCGCTGCGCTAAGGCACATTTGGTCAGATTGAGTTTCAACCCAGTCTCACATAGCCTCTCAAACACGCAGCGAAGGCGTACCAGACGGTCATCCCAGGTGGCGGAAAATACCACGATGTCGTTTAAATAGCACATGCAGATCTCCCACGACAATCTTTCCAGCACCTCATCCATCAAGCGGGCGCAGGTTGCAGGGCCATTGCAGAGCCCAAAGGCTCATATAAGTGTCTTGAGCTGGTGTGGAAAGCAGTCTTGTGCTTATCCTGTTCACAGATGGGGATCTGCCAATAGCCTAACTGCAAATCTAGGATGGTGAACCATGCTGACCCATGGAAGGCTTCTAAGGTATCGTCTATCCTTGGCAGCGAGTGTGCGTCCTTAATGGTGACGTTATTCAGACGACGAAGGTCGAGGCAAAATGTGAGAGATCCATCCTTCTTGGTGGTCATCACCACAGCAGCGGCCCACGGATTGGTGGAGGGCCGGATGACCCCCTGCTGTTGCGCGTAAGCTTTAGTGTACCCTGAATATTTACAGAAAATGATGAGAGAAAATGGGATATTTCTATGGCTGAGCGTGGCCTCAGTGGCCTGGGTGGCTGGCGAGGCGTGGTGAGTCACAGCTGCGAGAGAGGGTGGCTGGTGACTGGTGAGGCAGCGGCGGTGACCACGGCTGCCGGGCTGGGTGACGGTGTGGCCGTGGTGGTCCGTGTCAGGCGGGGGCTGGCCTGGGCTAGGTACCTATAGCTGTGGCGACGCTATAGTGCTAAAGACCCTGGGACACAGCATTGGTGGAGCTGGCCACTACGGTCTAACTCCCAGTCACCATTTCTAGTGATCTAGGTGAAAGCCGCCAGGAATAGAGAGAGAGTTCAACCAGTCTAACAAGTGGCTATGAATACAACCTTAGCTGGTGAACAAAAAGAGTTAAGAGATTAAAGGACTTGCAACTGCTGACGGTTACCTGTTGGTTTTCTCTTCTCTATCTCTGGCGAGCTAAGAGATTAAAGGACTTGCAACTGCTGACGGTTACCTGTCGGTTTTCTCTTCTCTATTCCTGGCGGCTTTCACCTAGATCACTAGACTGTAGCATCCTCTGCACCTGGTCATCTTCTTCTTTATGTAGAGTGGGGTTTTGTCATCGGAAGGGTAGTCGGATAAGGGGCCCTGTGGAGTGGATCTCGTGTTCATCTAGAGCGGTGCGGTCTAGGTCGCCCTCATCTTGCAAGAAGATATCGCTAAACTCGTTCAAGAGTAGCCCCAAGTCATGGCGCTGCTGTTCCTCCAGCTCTTAGAGGAAGTCCGGCAGTACCAGCTTTAGGCCTGAGGGAACAGCTCATTGATCTCAGCAGGCTTGAGGGTCCCCACAGTACTGATACTGTGATACTGCTGATACTCCTTGTTCTAAGTGGAGTGGTTAGCAGCTAGACGCTGGAGTGTTGCCCTGCAGAAATGGAGGGGCAGGCTCTTATTCTTGGCAAAAGGTCCGGAGACGGTTCAAACAACAGGGTTTGATGCGGATCAGCCTCATGTGTGATGTTTATCTGCCTCCAGCTACATGCTGGCAATTTTAGCTGTTGCGGCAAGAAAAGCTGAAAGGGGTTGGAGGTGCTGGGAAGTGTAGTAAGTGGCCTGGTCCCCTTGGCCAGAGAGATATTAGACTTGTTCCTGTGCGTGTTTGAAGGGCTGTAGGGTCTGGCTACTCGGAGCCTGGTGTCAATGAGGGGCCCCATTGCTCCTAGGGCGTCCATACCTAGCAAGCCATGGGCGGTACTTAGTCTGGGGACGACCAGGAAGCGGATGGCTGCTGATACTCCTGCCCATTGTACTTGGAGGGCAGAGGTTTCTCCTGCTATTTTAATTGTCGTCCGGTCAGCGCCCTCAACACAGGTAGTACAATCCATGAGAGGATCCCAGAGTTGCTGGTGGTGCTCATATAGCTTGCCGCTCAAGCAGGTGCGAAAGGCTCCGGTATCGACTAAGAGGCGAGCCGGGACTCCCTTAATAGTGAGGTTCACATGGATCCCAGGGGAGGAAGGTGAGCGGGACCAGGTCCCCCTCCAGTGGCCCTGTAATTAGTTTAACCTCTCCTTAGGGTGCTGCGAAGCTCGGCGCCTATTGGAAGGCTGCTGGTTGTGTCTGGCTGGGCCCTGCCCCCTGGCTAGATTGACATTGTTGGCAGTCGGTGGGTGCCAAGGGATTACTTCCATGCTGTGTGATTTGGGGCGGCCTTCCGGGCTACATAGCTCAACTCGACAGGAATGATATTCATTCCATTTCCTCTGTGCTTCCGCCAAGAGTTCAGATCACATCTCAGTCCACCATTTCTGAAGCAATTCCCTCATCTCGATTCGCCAGTCGTGCAAGGCCCACATGTTGTTGTCCAGCTGGCAGAAATAAGACCTGCACTTCTTGTGGTCGTTGGAATTCCGCTCTTCCTCCCTGGCAGGCCCTCCTGTCCACCTGTCCAAGGCGGGAACCTGGGCATCGGGCATTCCTGTAGTTGAGGGGATCAACTGGTGATGAGACCGGAATACTAGCGTCTGGGACAGCAGTGAGTGAGATAGTTGAGACACCCACAGCCAAGCACGACTCCTGGTCTAGGTTGAGGATCCCAGCGACAGAGGGGCCTTCAGTGTGGCGCCTTGCTACAGTCGAGAAGGATCCAGTCGATGCCAGCTAATGCTCCGTGTCTTCCACCAGTTGGGACAATGGCGCTTGAGGGTTTTTGGCACCAGTGCTAGTCCAGTAAAGGGGTCACTGCCCGGAGGAAGCCTTCTTGGGCCAGGCGTCCTCAGTCAACATCAGATGCGTTGGGTAGCACCTGGCTTGCCAGCAGGAGCGCTCGGTTGGAGAGTCCACGAACAGTCTCTTGGATTTAGGTGAGGTTCAGCAGCCGTGACAGTGCGTTGTCGTGGGATCGAGTTGATCCCAGAGCAGTTAGCATGAAAATAGCGATAAAAGATAGCAAGAGATACAACATTCCGGCATTGAGAAAGAGGCTGAAGATAGTCAGTTAGAGGAGAGGAGTTGATGAGATGAAAAGCTTTTGATTCCATCCTGTCTAAAAGAGCGGTATAAATGGCACCCACTCAGACATGTGAAGCATACTCCATACATGGAAGGATAGGTTCCTTTTACAGAGTTAGCAGCTGGGAGAGGTTGGATCAGAAAAACTGGCAGAACACCTAACTTCGTAGAAGCTGTTTTAGCTAGATGTGAGATGTGAAAATTCCAGTTTAGGTTATAAGAAAAGGACAGACCGAGGATGTTCAGTGTAGAAGAGAGGGACAGTTAAGTGTCTTTGAGAGGGACAGTTAAGTGTCTTTGAGTGAAAGAGTTTGACTAGGCAAGGTGCAAGCACGGAGGCACAGTTTCGGAGAACAATAGGAGGGACTCCATCAGGTCCATAAGCCTTCTGAGGGTTTATGCCAGTAAGGGCAAAGAAAACATTATTGCGAAGAATTTTAATAAGTAGCATGAAGTGGTCAGATGGTGGAGAAGGAGGAACAAGCCCTGAATCATCCATGGTAGTGTTTTTAGCAAAAGTTTGAGCGAAGAGTTCAGCTTTAGAGATAGACGTGATAGTAGTGGTGCTATCTGGCTGAAATAAAAGAGGGAAAGAAGAAGAAGCAAAGTTATTGGAGATGTTTTTGGCTAGATGCCAGGAATCACGAGGGGAAATAGATCTTGAAAGATTTTGGCACACTCTATTAATGTGAAGGAGTTTTTGGCTAGTTGGAGAACAGACTTGGCATGGTTCCAGACAGAGATATAAAGTGCATGAGATTCTGGTGAAGGAAGGCTTAAGTATCTTTTGTGGACCACTTGTCTATCATGTATAACACGAAAACAGGCTGTGTTAAACCAAGGTTTGGAAGGTTTAGGTTAGGAAAAAGAGTGAAGAATGTACGTCTCCATCCCAAATGCTATCACCTCCGTTATGCACTCAGCGCACAGAGACGGGTTCGATGTATCTATAAGACGGTCAGGAGTAAAAGTAAGGTGTTGCACCACTTGCTCTAGGTCGTGGAGGATAGCAAAGTTGAAGGCTAGTTCACCAGGATGGTTAGTGAAGGAAGAGGAAAGCCAAAACTGGTGGTGAACATTGGAGTCTCCAAGAATGGAGATTTCCACAAAAGGGAAGAGAGTCAGAATGTGCTCCATTTTGGAAGTTGAGTAGTCAAAGAATTTCTTATAGTCAGATGAGTTAGGTGAGAGGTATACAGCACAAATAAATTTAGTTTGAGAGTGACTCTGTATTCGTAGCAAGATGATGGAAAACTCGGAATATTCAAGAGCGTGGGCACGAGAGCAGGTTAAGTCAGTGTGCACATAAACACAACATTGAACTTTGGATTGAAAATGATAGAGAAAGTAGGAGGGAACAGAAAAGGGTTTACTGTCAGTTGTCTCTGACACTTGTGTTTCAGTGAGGAGAAGAAGATGAGGATTAGTAGAGGAGAGGTGATGTTCTACAGATTAAAAACTAATCTAAGACCGCGAATGTTGCAGAAGTTAATGAAGAAAAAGTTGAGGGAGTTATCAAAACACTTAGGGTCAATACCAGAAAAGCAGTCCGACCTGGGGTCATTTGTGGTCCCCACGCTCCCCAGATGGGGACTCCGAGGCTGGTGTAGGAGTCGCCATGATTTTGAATTTTGAGTCAAAGATGTGTGTGTAATTAAGTGCTTGTAGTTTTGTGTGAAGGAGTTGTCTTTAGAAGGCAGGCTGTGACTCCCCCCCTTGTATTGTGAGACAGAAAGGGAAACGTTCAGTGAGATCACAGTTGGGTTTAATGTTAAGTTCACAGAATCCCCTGATCCAGTGCTTTAGATCTTAATGGGAATAATTATCGTTCCGGCAGGTGCCTACTGCCTCCTTCATGTGCTAGATCACTATGTAACACGAATTTTGTCTTTGATAAGCAAATCTTATTTTCCATATCTTTTCACTGCAAAACAGTAGAAAATGTCCGTTATACCTGTCAAACTTTGTTTTTGTGGCTTTTAGAATAAATTTTTGCCTCAAATAGTTAAATTTCACCATTTTCATCATTTTTAGACAGAAAAAAAATCAAATGACAAAAAAATATTTTAAAACTTCTGAAAAAGTTTTCTTGATTTGCGTGAACATAACAAATCTCTTTCACATATTAGTCCCAAAATGTACATTCCCATCATGTTTTCATTAAATAAGCCCTGATAACTCTGTTCAAAGTTCATTATATATATTAAGATGCACATAATGAGCAAGAAGCAGAGATGAATACTTGTTTTCATTGTGCAGAAGTACAACTTTCAGGCTTTTGAAGGAGTTCTCAATGAAGAGTCTCCATTCATCTGCATTGCAAGCAATCCCAACAGCATAAAACAAGCCTGATATATCATTGCAATAGCATAGCCTGTCCTCCTTTGCAAAGAAGTGCAAAAATGTTTGTGACTTTTTCTTTGGCTAGTCACTTGAACAGTGCCATCAAGTAACTTTTCCATGTCTTTTTATAGACGTCCAACCCTTCAAGAAGTAAACATTTCACGCAGGGAAGCCACAGAATGCCTGACTTCTGATCTTTCTTAAATTTCTGATTGGGGCAGAGCAAACTTGATATTATTCAATTCCTCAAAAACTCAATTCTTCTATGTCAACTCGACACAACCTTCCAGACAACTATCCCCTTCTTCAATGACACTCAACTGTCCCCTTCTTCTATACTGAACATCCTCGGTCTGTCCTTTACTTATAATCTGAACTGGAAACTTCACATCTCATCTCTAGCTAAAACAGCTTCTATGATGTTGGGTGTTCTGAGACGTCTCCGCCAGTTTTTCTCACCCCCACCCCCCAGCTGCTAACTCTGTACAAGGGCCTTATCCGTCCATGTATGGAGTATGCTTCACATGTCGGGGGGGGGGGATTCCACTCATACCGCTCTTCTAGACAGGGTGGAATCAAAAGCTTTTCGTCTTATCAACTCCTCTCCTCTAACTGACTGTCTTCAGCCTCTCTCTCATCCTCGCAATGTTGCATCTCTAGCTTTCTTCTACCGCTATTTTCATGCTAACTGCTCTTCTGATCTTGCTAACCACATGCCTCCCCTCCTCCCGCGACCTCGCTGCACAAGACTTTCTTCTTTCTCTCACTCCTATTCTGTCCACCTCTCTAATGCAAGAGTTAACCAATATTCTCAATCATTCATACCTTTCTCTGGAACTCCCTGCCTGCTTCTGTATTTTCACCTTCCTGTGACTTGAATTCCTTCAAGAGGGAGGTTTCAAGACCCTTATCCTTCAAGTTTTGACTACCACTTTGGACCCTTTCTGGAACTGGCATCTCCGTGGGTCTTTTTTTTTTTTCTTTATTGGATCTTTGTCAAACCAAGATCTCTGATGAGGTCATTGAGGTCTCTTTTGTTTGATTAGAAAGGATTCCTCCTAACTACAACTGTATCTGTGATATCACAGTCTTCTTCTCTGTTTAGTTCATCTTCTGACTTGCTGCTTTCTTCTGATAAATGACTTCTTTCTGGAGGAGCCGGTACAGGAAGATCAGCACTGTGTGGTACTGGTGCAATGAAGATGGAATGTTTGGATAGAAAACAGCAGGTGCATTTTTCCCAGATCGGCGTTTGGAAGGATCCACCATGCAGAAAAGCAGTCAGTTGAGTGATCAATAGGTTACCACCTTATTCTAGGAATTGCAAATTTCATGGCCCTGTTTTCCCCTCTATACCATCCTTTAAAAGAATAAGAGTAATAAGAATAAGAGTTTCAGTTAAACTTATTTTATTTTTATTCTTAATTCTTAATTGGATATTACTCTTGAAAAACTAACAGCTATTTTAGCTTCTAGTGTTCTCGTACAATGCTCACAAGCAAAATGAGGTGCCCAGGTCTTGTCTTGGTTCCCAGCTGGCACAACAAAACATGCTTTGTAAGCTTCACACATTTTTCCAGACGCTGTCACAGAGAACTTCTTTGCCCTTGTCTTGATGAATTGACCACATATGTAGCAGAATACATCTGAAGAATGACTGCAGCCTCTTGATGCCATTTCACCTCTTGTGATGTTTCTTCTTAAGCAGCCAAAGCAGAACTGATTGATGGTATGCAAGCTCCTAAATTCATTTTGTCAAGCAGTACTCTAGAATATTAATAGTCTTTCTAAAATGTGTTCAAGAATGTTCTCAGTCTTTCTAGAATATTCTTAAACTTACTTAAAAATATTCTGAATCATTTTAGAAAAATCTTGATATTTCTATATATTTCTACTGTATTCTAGAAAGTTCTAGAATATTCTGGAAATGTTTACATTGAATAGAATTTTCTAAAATGTTCTAGAAACTTCTAAAAGTTTCTGGTTGAACATTCTGGAAGATTTGAGATTTCTGAAGTGTAAGCAAATTTTTCTAAATATGACAAATTTCTTGCTAGATCTCGTCAGTTCAAGAATGATCATATTAAAATAAAAATAAAAAATCTTAAGAACACTTTGTATTTTTCTTTCATTGTTTTAACTTATTTGCAACATTTCAAAAGCAATTAGATAAGCAAGTGAGATTTTGCAAAGACCTTTACCTGACATGAAAACCTGTAGTAACTCATACTATAATGAAATAAGGCAAAAATGGAAATTCATTGTTCTAATCACAAGAAGCAAAGTTTTAGGATCAAAATATTCTTTATATATATTTTGTTTAGATGGAAATAACTGAAAAATTGTGCTTTGGGGCCAAGGACAAGACAAAAGTAAAATTTTGTTACATAGTACTGAAAGAAAATGTACTGAAAGAAAATTAGAACCAAGTTTCTACCACAGCATTTCTCACTTGTATGCCACAACCTACACCTACAGCTCCATTATTACTTTCATTATCATCATCAACATCATCATCAGCATCATGAGCATCATAGCTATCTTCCAAGAATATCGTCCAGTCTACTGCAATATTATGTAGTACGGCACAAGCCATGATGATACTTTTTGATGTCCGAAGCTCTGTACGGAGTGGTGTTTTCAAGCAGGCAAATAATTTTTTTTAATACACCAGAGGATCTTTCCACAAAATTTCTTGTTGCAATATAAGCTGCATTGTAGTTTCTTTTCCAGTCTATGGATTCTGTATGCGGGTCAGCAGATATGAACAGCATGGATAGCCACTGTCCCCAAGTAAATAATACCTCTGTAATTTTCTTGTTCAAGGGTGGTACAAATATGAGAGTTTTAAAAATCCTAGCATCATGCACACTACCGGGCCAACTGCAAATAATATTAGTAATTTTAAATTGCAATCATACACAGCCTAGATATTCAGTGACATGATACCCTTCCTCATCTATATCTATATCTATACATCCAAGGACTCATGGCATTCCTTTAACATTGTACAAATCTCTTGCCTTTTGGCGTGCTTCAACTGAGTTTGGAAATTTAATGTGAGTTGATGCTAAGGAGGCGATCATCTATGTTATGCATTTCACAAACCTGCACACAGAAGCTGCTGACATTTCACAGCAATCAACAACACAAAGTTGACAGCTATTTGTGGCAAGGAAGTAAAGTGTTGCTAGGAGTCGTAATTTCAGTTGAACACTGCATCCTGAGAAAATCAACTTCTCTCCTCTGACTGTCTTCAGCCTCTCTTTCATCGCCACAATGTTGCATCTCTTGCTATCTTCTACCGCTATTTTCATGCTAACTGCTCTTCTGATCTTGCTAACTGCATGCCTCCCCTCCCCCTGTGGCCTCGCTACACAAGACTTTCTTCTTTCTCTCACCCTATTCTATCCACCTCTCTAATGCAAGAGTCAACCAGTACTCTCAGGTGAACTCTGGAACTCCCTGTGTGTGTATATATATATATATATATATATATATATATATATATATATATATATATATATATATATATATATATATATATATATATATATATATATATTGTCACGATCGCTTACTTACCTACGATCGTACGATCCCGGTTATCTTTCCAAGAAAGTGGACGTTACACTGATCCCAGAAAGTTTTAAAGGTCTGGATTTTTAAAGGCTTCAAGTGCCTGCCCGACCTATCCGAAATCGCCAGAATTATCTCTCACTCTACCTTTACCTTGACTCAGCACACCTGGAATCACCTCTAATATCAGATTAATGTTGAGGAAGTAGAAAACACGATTATTCTATGTTACAAGCACATATATTAATACTAATAATAATTCACAAACAACATGAGGTAGTACACGTTACTACATGACGTTCTCGTCACTTCCCACAACACCAGAACCCGTTTACACCTCCACCAGTCACAGAAATATTCCCCTCAACAGCAGGAATTTACTCAGACGCCATCACCGCGTCCCCAGACAATAATTCCCGTATTTCACCTCCCGAAACCTCACAGGAGATTACCATCATCACCAAAGATTAACCATAATACCATAACATCATCCCTAAAATTACCAATACACCACAACACCAGTTTCCAAGGTCAACACCACAACCTCCACTCACAAACTGGCTGCCAGTTTGACCTATGAACCCTTCGAACAGCGTCGCCGGCACAACTCAACAACCGAATTTCAGCGGATAAGAGCTCTTGGTACCACAAAAGACTCACTAACCTGATCCTGGATATCAAGATTATACCGCTACACCACTAATACCTCCACAAACTCACTCCATCACCAATCCACACCAAGATCCTTTTCTGAGAGACGCCTTCTCTCCACCTTTCCTCACGACCTAAGGCGCTGTGCCTTCCCCTCCTTGGAATGTGTTGTTGCCCACTCAAGCTCCCCTCGTTTTCTACATATTTCCACCTCAATTATACTTCCTCCCTTATACATACAAAGATATAGAGAACTTAAATTATGAAGAGAATAATACTACATGATATAAAATGGGTAAATAAGTCTTACACTACTTATAACAATAATAAGGATAATGCCGGAATGGCAGGTAACCGGAACACGGGGGACACTAAGAAAACGTGATCCCATTCAAGGTAAACTCGGCCAATAACTTGACATCCCCTTCCCAAAAGAGGCGTGAGGCACCTGATTAGGATGCCTCACGACTAGATGGTGCGCGGGACAAGTCATCGGCAATTATATTCTCACTGCCTTTTACATGGTGAATCTCTAAGTTATAGTCCTGTAAGACCAGGCACCACCTCATCAGCCTCTGATTGGAGGTTTTCATTTTATGCAAGAAAATGAGCGGATTGTGGTCGGGGAAGACCTGCACAGGCTGCCCCGTCCCTTTGACGTACACTTCAAAATGACTCAAACTCAGCACTAGGCCCAAAGCCTCTTTCTCAATAGTGCTGTAAGCCCTTTGATATGGTAACAACTTTTTAGAATAATAGCCTATGGGGTGCTCCATTCCCTCATGTTCTTGCATTAGCACACCACCTATACCATTCTGACTGGCATCCACATACAATACAAATGGTTTTTCATAATCAGGCATGCGCAGCACTGGGGCACTGACTAACATTTTCTTAATTTCCACAAAAGCTTCCTCACAATGCTTATCCCAACAAAATTTTGACTTCTTATTCAGCAACTTGGTCAGGGGCATGGCAACATCAGAGAAATTTTTACAAAATCGCCTGTAATATCCACTGGCCCCTAAGAATCTCAGTATCTCCTTCCTATTGGTGGGTGGAGGGAGATTCACAATATCTTTCACCTTGGCTTCCACGGTTCTCACTTCACCTTTCCCAACCTTGAAACCTAAGTACTCCATGTCAGCTTGCACGAAATTACTTTTTACTAAGTTGACAGTAAGGTTGGCATCATCCAGCCTCCTGAACACTTCCTCCAGCAGCTGCACATGCTCTTCCCAACTCTCAGTGTACAACAGTATGTCATCTATTTACACAGAACATCCCTTCAAACCCTTCAGTACTCTGTTCATTAACCTCTGAAAAGAACTCCCACTGTTCTTCATCCCAAACGGAAGAACTTTGTACTGATATAATCCATCCATGGTGACAAAAGCTGATATGGCTTTTGCCCTCTCAGTGAGTCCTACTTGCCAGTATCCCTTTAACAAGTCAATTTTTGTTATGAAGTTGGCACTTCCCACATGATCTATACAATCATCAACTCTAGGGATAGGGTAAGTATCAGGTTTTGTCACCATGTTAACCCTCCTATAGTCCGTACAAAAACGGAAACTCTCTTGACCAGGTTTGGACACCAGTACACATGGCGAGCTCCATGGGCTCTCACTGGGCTCAATCAAGTCGTGTTCCAGCATATACTCTACTTCTCTTCTCATGATCTCTCTTTTCTGCGGGTTAACTCTGTAGGGATGCTGTTTGATGGGTTCAGCCTCCCCAACATCCACATCGTGCACCACCACATTCGTTTTTCTAGGAGCATCAGGGAACAAAGAATTGAATCTTTCAATTATCTCCCTAATCCTTTCCTTCTTTTCTAGCTCCATGTGCCCCAGTTTATCATTTAAATTCCCTAACACAGCTGAGTTCTCTAGCACCATCCCTTCACACCTGCTCAGTTTCACTTCAGACCACTTCTCTTCCGTCTCAGTGGTTACATTTACAACACTCACAGTTCTTACTCCTTCTACTACATCACCTCCATTTTCTCTGTCCCTTTCATGAAATGGCTTCAACATGTTTACATGACACAACTGGTTCTTTTTCTTCCTCCCTGGAGATTTTACAATGTAATTCACATCACTCATTTTCCAATCATCACTTTCCAATCAATCACATCACTCAATCTCCCAAGGGCCGCTGAACCTGGCCTTGAAAGGATCACCCTGCAATGGGAAAAGAACCAAGACCTTGTCCCCAGGCTGGAAAGATCTGGCCCTCGCCTTCTTGTCATACCAGCCTTTCATCTCACTCTGACTATGTTTCAAATTTTCCCCAGCAATTTCCCTAGCTCTCATCAATCTGTCCTTGAAATCAGATACATACTTCACCACAGTAGGAGGCTCCTCAACTCCTAACCATTTTTCTTTCACCATCCTTAAAGGACCGTTCACCTCATGCCCATACACTAACTCAAATGGGCTGAAACCAGTTGACTCTTGCACACTGTCCCTTAACGCAAACAAGGCTAGTGGCAATGCCTCATCCCACTTAACACTCATCTCCTCACAATACATCCTGAGTGTTTTTAAGAGTTTGGTGAAATCTTTCTACACAACCCTGAGACTGAGGATGATAAGCACTCAACAGTCTCTGTTCAATCTTTAGACCCCTTAGGATTTCCTTGAACGTGCGAGAAGTGAAATTACTTTCCTGGTCTGATTGCAACACCTTAGGAATTCCCACCCAGGAGAAAAATTTCACCAGTTCCCTCACAATGTTTTAAGAGTTTACACTCCTGAGGGGAATGGCCTCAGGAAACCTGGATGACATACACATAATAGTCAGCAAATACTGGTTTCCCCTCCGGGTCCTTGGTAAAGGACCTACACAGTCTATCACCACCTTACTGAATGGCTCCTCGACCACAGGTATAGGATGAAGGGGGGCAGGGTGAATCACCTGGTTCGGCTTGCCCACCTTCTGACACAAACCACAAGTTTTACAAAACTCTTTCACATCACCCCTCACTCTGGGCCAGTAAAAATGACACCAGGATCTTTCCTAATGTTTTTCTGACCCCCAGGTGTCCTGCCAGATTACCTTCGTGTGCCATCTCCAAAATTTTCTTCCTATACACCCGTGGCACCACAATTTGCCCTTTTACCATCCAGTGATCAGAGGTTGGGGCTGTCAGGGGCCTCCAATTTCTCATTAATACCCCGTTATCTGTAAAGAATGTCTATTTCTCCATCGTGCAGAACTCGGAAATAGGAGAAGATTCTAGGGCTAAGTGAGACGCCATCATGTTTGTCAACAGCTCTAATTCTTCCTTTCTCAGTACATTCTTACAAAAATACAAAAACTATCACACAATGAGTTTTGATTTATAAACTTATACTTAGTAAATGTAATACTTATGAACATAAATTACTAAAGTTCTTTTTTTTCCTTGGCTAAAGCCCCTTATTTAGGACTAGAAACACAGCAGCAGGAAATACTGGCATATTATAGGAACGTGACTATGTGACAGTAAACGAAAACGAGAGCTTGGCCGTCCATTTTGAGGGAGACTTAAGAAACTAGAACAACACTCATAAAATTAAGACTATTGAGGTTATTTCAGATTTAACAATCTGCATAGTAACCCACGTACTCATTGTCAAGCTCACCCAGCCTTTTAGCCTCATTCCAAATAGACTTCAAGCTTTCATCACTCTCCTGAGCTTTTATCAACTCGCTTTTTTCTACCAGAAAATCAAGGTTGGGCTCCACCTGGCCTACAACCGGTTCATCACTCGCACACTCCGGGTTAGTTCCTTTTTTATCAGGTTCCTCAAACAGAACGCCCAGGCCTTCGTCCTCCTGCATTGCTCCCTCGGTGTCCATGCATTCCTTCTGGGCCATCGCTCGGGTCACTGCGCAGACTGGGAACAATTCAGGCACCTCTGCCTCCCCATCTGTTGAGGGAGGGACTTCTGCTGGAGTGGTGGTTTCTGTCATCCCTATCAGAGGGTTGTCTACCATCTGAAGTTTAGGGATAACTCGACCTCCAGCCAGGTCATTCCTGACCAGCACATCCACTCCATCTACGGGTAGTGTCTCCTTCACTCCCACCGTCACCTCTCCAGTGACGTATCCACAGTCCAGCCAAACTTTGTGCAGGGGAATACTGAACTTGCCTCCTGCACCCTTGCATGAGACCTCTCTGCCAGTGCTGGTCTCCTCATTCCATGGGAGTACATTACTTAAGATCAGACTCTGGTTAGCTCCCGTATCCCGAAGGATTCTGATCGCCTTCTCTGGACTTCCCTCCACTTTCACTGTGCCTTTACTGGTGAAGTGCTCAAAGCCCTTATCTTTCGGCGGCTCCTCTTGTATCTCTGCATTCATATTCTCCACATACTTTATCAGGTCTCTTTGGGCGGCAACTGCTCCCACTGGCTTCAGCCGTCCCTTCGGAGACTGGTACTTCTTATGCCTGCTACTTCCGCATCCAAGGCACTTAACTGCACCTTCATCTCCACTACCCTTCTGGTAATAGGTAGTGCTCCTGGGCCTACTCCTATAGGGCGTAGACCTCACGTTGTGGTCGGCTGGCTGGGGCATGGTGTAAGTGTGGGGAAAACTATAGTTGTGAGGGCGGGGCTGGTTTGATCTGTGGACTGATGTCGAGCTCATCTGACGGTCATTCTTATATCTCTGATGACCATCATTTTTGTTGGAGAATGGCTTTCTCCCTCCATGGTGTTCATCTCCGTTCAGCCCATGAATCGCACAGTACTTGTCAGCTCTGCGTCCGGCTTCCATCACATCTTTCACGTTGTGTGATACGAGCTCATATTTTACACTGAGGGGCATTTGGCTCATAAATTGTTCCATCAGCATAACTCCTTTTATCTCCTCAGCTGTAGTCGCTTCCTCGGCCTTCAGCCACTGGTTCAGTTTAAAGCTAACCTCTCGAGCCATCCTGAGATAAGTATCACCTGGGCGTTTTGTGGTCCTGCGGAACTTTTCCCGATATACACTTGGACATAGAAGGGTCATAATCATAATCACGCGCTTCTCGCTCACTCAAATTCACATACGAGTATACCTCTCGGGCCATTCCCTCAAATTTAGACTGGACGAGTAATGCCCAATCATTTTCATCCCATCCCATCAACTTTGCAGTTTTTTCAAATTGAACGAAGAAGTTTTCTTCCTCCCCTTCCACAAAGTTAGGCATACTGATGACCTTTCTCTCTAAATCCCCGTTGCCTTGGGCACCATTTCCTGCCCTGGTCTCATTTACTTTGTTTCGACTTTCTGCTCTAATCTTTTCTATCTCAATCTCTTTTTGCAACTGTATATGTTCCCTCTTTACCTGCAATTGCTCTTTCTGCAACTCCACCTCTTTCTGCTTCTGCAATTGCATCTGAAGTTTCATTAACTCAAATTTTTCCACTACTAGAAAGGCCATCTGTTCCACCAAGAGAACCCAGGTTTATCTCACTGACCCCAGCACCTTCCTCTACACTCTCCCCATCATTATCCTCACTTTCACCACCATCATTTTCGAACCAGCTCCTCTCCACAAGAGCATTCTTCAACTCCGCCTGCATTTCCTCTTTTTTCTTGGATTTCAACTCCACTTGAAACCTCTCAGCCAATGAACATAATTCCTCCTTGGTTAGTATGTACAGATCATGCACACTCCTCGACAGAAGGAACATCTCAACACGTCTAGCGGCCATGATTACAATCACTACACTCCACAAAATATTCCTCCAAATATTCACCACAATACATGCACAGTTTTAAAGAAATATTTCACACAGGTAAATTCCTCCCAACGACAATCACCATGTAACATTCGTTACATTCCACAAATGTTCAGAAATATCCCGGACAGGCCCCCATATTCTGTCACGATCGCTTACTTACCTACGATCGTACGATCCCGGTTATCTTTCCAAGAAAGTGGACGTTACACTGATCCCGGAAAGTTTTAAAGGTCTGGATTTTTAAAGGCTTCGAGTGCCTACCCGACCTATCCGAAATCGCCAGAATTATCTCTCACTCTACCTTTACTCAGCACACCTGGAATCACCTCTAATACCAGATTAATATTGAGGGAGTAGAAAACACGATTATTCTATGTTACAAGCACATATATTAATACTAATAATAATTCACAAACAACATGAGGTAGTACACGTTACTACATGACGTTCTCGTCACTTCCCACAGCACCAGAACCCCTTTACATCTCCACCAGTCACAGAAATATTCCCCTCAACAGCAGGAATTTACTCAGACGCCATCACCGCGTCCCCAGACAATAATTCCCGTATTTCACCTCCCGAAGCCTCACAGGAGATTACCATCATCACCAAAGATTACCCATAACACCATAACATCATCCCCAAAATCACCAATACACCACAACACCAGCTTCCAAGGTCAACACCACAACCTCCACTTACAAAATGGCTGCCAGTTTGACCTATGACCCCTTCGAACAGCGTTGCCAGCACAACTCAACAACCGAATTTCAGCGGATAAGAGCTCTTGGTACCACAAAAGACTCACTAACCTGATCCTGGATATCAAGGTTATACCGCTACAACACTAATACCTCCACAAACTCACTCCATCACCAATCCACACCAAGATCCTTCCCTGAGAAACGCCTTCCCTCCGATATACCTCACGACCTAAGGCGCTTTGCCTTCCCCTCCTTGGAATGTGTTGTTGCCCACTGAAGCTCCCCTCGTTTTCTACATATTTCCACCTCAATTATACTTCCTCCCTTATACATACAAAGATATAGAGAACTTAAATTATGGAGAGAATAATACTACATGATATAAAATGGGTAAATAAGCCTTACACTACTTATAACAATAATAAGGATAATGCCCGAATGACAGGTAACCGGAACACGGGGGACACTAAGAAAACGTGATCCCATTCAAGGTAAACTCAGCCAATAACATGAGAAAAAAAAAAGAAAAAAAAAAAAAAAAAATATATATATATATATATATATATATATATATATATATATATATATATATATATATATATATATATATATATATATATATATATATATATATATACTTTGGTACTACGGACCTCGCCTTAACATATTTCGGAAGCAGTGGAGAAGATTTGGAGCAGCCGACTCTACTTGAAAGTCCCACGCGCTACGGATGGAGTTGTGGCAACACTGGACGCAAACCACTGGTTCGAGAACTGACCGGTAGTGGTGGGTAGGAACTAATAACTTAGGTATTCACGAAATTGATTCCTTGGGCTGGCGGATCCATCGGAACCGGTTACAGAACCGGTTCCGAGGAGAATCGTGTAGAGCGCATGAGGCTGGAGCCTCCAGCACGCGGGATAAGTACCAGAGTCTTGGATCCGCCACCGCGCTGTTCAGTTTTTTTTTTTTTTTTTTTGAAGACTGCTTGTGCTGCTCTTGCACCTGCGTGAGCTTATCAGAAACCTTCACGCTGTGATGGAAAAACTTATAATAGTCTTTATTTTTCTTTTAGCTTCTGGACATCCTCAGTGTTCTTAATGGAGTCCTGAACAACTAAATTCAGAGTGTGCAAAGTACGGGATATGGTGAACATTCATTTGTTTTATTGCTGCTGTCATGTTAGCAGCATTATCAGTCACAATTGAGTGAATTTTATTTAAAATCTACCATTTATTTTAGACAAGTCTTATCTCTTCTGCAATATCATATGCTGTATGGGACTTAACCATGCGAGCAGTATCAAGCACAGCAGACTTGAGGACCCACTCTGGGAATATGTTGTGAGCTGTCACTGTGATGAATGGTTTTGTTAGTCGGGATGTCTTTAATATGTCTGTTGTTAAAGCAAGACGTTTAGCCTTCTCCAGCTCTTGACGGACTCTCTACCTCCATATCATAAATAGAAGATAAAAGAGTCCTACCTATCTCTCTGCAGCTTGGCAAGTCATATATGGTGTTGAGTCCATTTAATAATCTCTTGAACCCCTTGTCTTCAAAAACAGATAGTGGTTGTAAGTATTCCGCTATCATCCTGATAACCACAGCGTCAAGTTCTTTCTTTTTATTCGAGTCATTCTTATAGGGCTGAGGTCTAGTGATGGCCTCGATTGGTGTTGTTTGAACAGAGGTGGATGGTTTGGGGTGTTTGGCAGCAATTTCCATATCTGCATCCTCCTTGAACTCTGCATATTCAATGGGATGTCTGGTGCGCAAGTGTTTCATCATGTTCGATGTACTTTCACTGTACTTCAGCTTATCTTTACACACCAAGCATACAACGGCGTCAGACGACGTCTGTTCCATGTACGTCCACACTGGAGCTGTTCTATTTCGCTTGGATGCCATTGTTTTACTTGAAACAACGACGTCAGACTACATCTGTTCCATGTACGTACACACTGGAGCTGTTCTATTTCGCTTGGATGCCATTGTTTTACGTGAGATGTACACCTCCGTTCTCTATGCTCTGCAAAGTACATACAAACCTACTTAATAAGTGAGATGTACACCTCCGTTCTCTATGCTCTGCAAAGTACGTACAAACGCGATGTGCATCTTCAGCACACTGCCTTTGAAAAAGGCTTGGTGCCTGTAAAAACATTACGTTATAATGTGAGAGAAGAAAGGTTGAAGTACAACGTGCAAGTAAGTTACTTTGAGTATCTGAACTTAAGGTCATTATTTATTCATGAAGATGATGGTCATGGGTTTCCCCTCTCTTAGGCAGTTTCAGCCTTTATAAGAAGGTCTTACGGAGAGGGGGCGGGGGTGGATAGACAGGGGGAAACCAAGAATGCTTGAGTGGAAGTAAAATATGAATCTGAAGTATAGAAGTTATTTAATATGTGCATGAAGGTGGTATCCCTTAGTTTGGTAGCTAGTTTTGCCATTGCCTTTTTTGCCTTTATCGAAGACAAAATTGTTGATTGGTTTGGTGTTAGTGTATATGTAAATGTCTTCTGTGAGGTGTTGATATGGGTACCTGTCATCATATGTAAATCTTAGAATGGGGTTCTGAATTTTTTTGTAGTGAGAAGAGAATATTTTTTTAGTATTTAATGGGTAAGCTGGATAGTGAAACATAGGTATGGCACGGGCTTTAACTAGATGTAGCTTGATTCTATGTGGAAGTGTCGAGAATCTTCTCAATTTTGTTAGGGCTACTTGCGCTTTATTTTTGTTTATTTTGACTTGGGATGTGATGCCCCTTCTGTTAAAGTGGAGACCAAAGATATTGCCCACTGTTCAGTATGGAATTTCTGAACTGTTGATGGTAATAGGTTTGGTTTTCATAACTGTTAGAGGTATTGTTTTAAATTTACCTTGGTTAGTTTTGTTCTTCCATTTTTCTTGAAATTTGTTTAGATATCTATATTATCTCGCTTTCTACCATTTTGGCCATAATTTTTCGAGATTTCCAGGTGTGAACTATTATTTGTGTGATGTCGGCTGCATACATTATATTAAGTGATCCCTATGTTAGAGCTGGGATGCTTGCTGTGTAAATTATGTTGGTGAGAGAAAGCTTCCCTGCAGTACTCCGCTTCTAATCTGGAATGGTGGACCATTGAAGTGATTTATGTTGATATATGCTTTTCTATTGTCAATAAATGTGCAGAGCGACTTAGAAAATAGTTCAGGTAGCCCTAAGTACAATATTTTATATTGAAGTCCGTCGTGCCAGACTCTCTCAAAAGCACTGGCTACGTCTCTTAGTACTACATAGCATTGATATTTTTTGGATAATGCCTCGGCTATTCTTCCTGTGGTGACGGCTAAGGCGGTGTCAGTGCCCTTTTTCGCTCTGAATCCGTGCTGGGAGTTGGGTAATTTGTTTTGAGTTACTGCTGCCACTGTTGTTCTGGGTTTAGATGATGTCCTTGACCAGTTGATGATGCTTGGTGTGTTGGTAGCGTGGAGGACCGGTAGTGAGGCGGTGATTCTGGTAGCTTGGAGGTCGTAGTTGATATAGTTGATGCATGCGAGTAAAAGACAATGATGAGAATTCTTGATTTAATAGTAGATAGACTGTACACACTGGATTCAAGACGAAACTATAACGTGATGATTGATTGTTCTCTCTCTCTCTCTGAAGTGATATGAATAATGACTGAGCAGCATCTCTCAAGACTGATTGTCACTGAGCGGAACTGAGTGAGAGACCAAGACTAACTACTTGTGACTGAATGACTGACTGACTGGGATTCTGGCTGAGCTGCAACTCTCCGGAAGCTCGCCACCATGCGGGCTATATTTATCTGAGCTAAGTGGATCAAAGGTGTTTTCCCTAAGGACTGGAAGAGAGTATGGAATTCCCTTGAGAGGTAGAGACAGAGGACAAATGCAGCTGTTTTCCCTAAGGACGGGAAATGGGTGTGAAATTCTCTTGAGAGGTAGAGGAGGAAGAGAAATGATCAGGAAGGAAGACTCAGAACGAACACATGTACGCAGGTGTTTTCCCTAAGGACTGGAAGTGGGTGTGAAATTCCCTTGAAAGGTGGAGAAGAAGGAGAAGGTTAATTTAGAATGGGTGCTTGAGAAACACAGGGACCGTCTTTATGTCTTTACTGGTGAGTCAACTAAGGTACAGGTCCGACACGTCCTCACAGCTAGGCAACTACTCAGAAGACTGAGTGGTGCCAAGCTGGGGAAAGCAAGATTTCCCGCGCTGCTCCCAAGATGCCAGAGGTCGGCATCCTACAACTCCCCCCCATAAGCTAAGAACCCTGGCTAATGCAGTGACAGTGTTCTTAAGTGAATTAAACAGATAACATGGGAGTAGCAAAGAAACAAAAGAAAACATGAATAAATGACAATAACCCAACATTTGATAGCACTGCTTGTACTCCTTCTGTCCTTTACTGCACATAGTCCTTCAGCCACCTCGGGGGCCGCCTGGCGCGCCTGCCTTCACCATCCATTCGGGGCGCTGGGGAGGGAGGGGATAGTGGAGTCGGTGGTGCCAGGTCTTCAGTGTTGGAGGCTTGAGGCACTTCTGGTGCCGGCCTCAGATGTTGCCGCGTTCTGAGGGAGATGCGGCCACTACCGTCGAGTCTGACAAGATACGAGTATTGCCTGTGGTCCCTTGCTTCTATGACGATACCTGCTCTGTTCCATCTCCTGCCGTGCTGGTGGTCCTGGACGAGAACCCTGTCACCAGGTGCAAGAGACGCGCGGGAGCATGTGACGTTCCTGTCAGCCACCACTCTGTCGTGGTGGTTCGCCATCTGACGTTCCCGCTGCCGCAGCGTCCTCCCCCAAAAATTGTCAACCTCAAGCTTCCATTTCACTGATGGTACTCCATGCCGTAGCTGGCGGACCGTTGTCAGCTGAGCTGGTGACCTATTGATGTCCCGTAGAGGTGTGTTAAGGTACTGGAGCAAGGGAAGAGAGATCTTATCGTTGTCGAGACTGCCATCAGCTCCAATGTTTCCCCGTAGTATCCTCTTGGCGGACTTCACGGCCACCTCTGCCCTTCCGTTTGACTGTGGGAAGTGTGCCGAGGACACCTGAACTCCTACCCCCCACTTCTGGAGGAAACTCTTCATCTCCTCACTTCCTAGATTGGTACCTCCGTCCATGGAGAGCTGCTCTGGGGCACCCCATCTCGAGAAGTGGTGACGCAGCACATCCTTAATTCTGCCTGATTCTGTACCATCAGGCAGGTGAGACACCTCCAGCCAACCCGTGAGCCTGTCTGCATACCCTTGTTCAGCAGGAGTCAAGTGGCGGCTGCCACAGAGAGCCAGGCGCCAGCCTCCCTTGCAGCAGAGTGGGGCCTCAGGCGACACACAGGAGCAGTGCTGTTGCAAGATGACAAAGCCTATACCATCTCTGCTCCAGTCGGTGATGGCGGCCGTCGGCCTAGTGCGGTCATAGAAAGCCAGACCGTCCTTGGCCAGCTCACAGATGGTCTCCTTCGCCTGCTCCAGCTTTTGCCGCAGCTGCTCGTCCCAGTATACTTTACGTCCTGCTGGCTTCTTCAAGAGATCTTTGAACGGCTCCATGATGGGAGCGGTGGCCAGAAAGGGCGCCAGCTGGTTGACGAATCCAAACAGTGACCTCACGTCAGTGATGGTGGGCTGGCCGGGCATTGTGAAGTGTCTTATTGCTGAGAGACGGTCCTCGGTGGGCTTGTATGCTTCCCAACCAACGTGGAAGCCGACAAACTCCACCTCTCTGCGGCAGAACATGAACTTCTCTGGCTTGAGGGTGACGCCCACCTTGGCACACCGCTCCAGGAAGTCGTAAGTGTGCCAGAATGCTTGCTCAATGCTGGCGTCGTACAGGAGGGTGTCGTCCACACACTTGTGTTTGCGGGGGAAGCCACTTATCGCGTCATCAAACCGTTTGGTGTATGCGTCCGTGGCTGAGCAGTGACCCATCGGCGTGCGGCAGTATTGGTACCGCCCCCACGGCATGATGAATGTGGTTAAGTGGCGGCTCTCCTCATCGAGCTCCACTTGGTGGAATCCTCAGTGTGCATCCGCCACAGTCTTGCAGGAGTGAGGTGGGACATCTGATACCATGTCGAAGGGCGTGGGCGTGTGGTGGGTCTCCCGCAGGCAGCAAGAATTCAGCTTTTGAAAGTCCACGGTTCTTCTCGGTTTGCCAGACTTTTTAGCCACCACCACCATCCTCGCACACCACTCCGATGTCACGCCTGCCGGGACAGAGCGGATGACGCCCAGCTTGTTGTCCTCGTCCAGTTGCCTTTTCACCTCAGCTGGCCAGTGTTTGGGGACTGTGGCTGGTGTGTGGCAAGCATAGGGCTTCACACCCTGCTGTAGGTGAATGTGGTGGGGCGGGCCCTTCATCACGCGTAGAGGGTAACACTCAGTGTTAAATGTGGATGCCGAGAAGTGCCTCAGTAGCCACTGCTCCAGCTGAGGGACGTTCTCCTCCAGGGGCAGCATGGGAATAGCTGCAGGCCGACCCGGAACGTCGTGGGCGTCGCCGTCCGTCACTCCCACACCGGCTGCTACGGCAGATGGATTGGGAAAGTCTTGGTGGATGAGGCCAAGGTCTTTGCAGGTGGTGCACGACAGGTACAAGCGCTCCACGTTCTCAACAAAGTGCACATCCTGGACCGTAGTGTGGCTCGGGAGGCTGATGCGGCAGGCAGCTGCCCCCAGACTGGAGAGCGGTATTCTGGCGAGTTCTCGTATGCCAGCCCGACGCTGTAGGAGCGCAGGCCGGAGACCAAGCAAGGACATGAGTTTGGGGCCGGCGACACACACCTGTGCTCCTGTGTCTGCGACCGCTGTCACGCCGCCCACAGTGACGCTGTTTATAGCCATATCTTGTGTCTTCGCTGCCCAACACACCTTTTTCACGTGTCCCCTCTTGCCACACGACTTGCATACCTGGTTTCGTACCGGGCAGGGTGCTTTTCCATGCTTTTCCCCGCAATAGTAACAACACTTACTGGGCGGGCCACTTGACTCGGGTGCACACACAGGCCGGCGGGGTGTGGGGCCACACTGGCGGTAACTGGCAACTAGGGGCTCCTCGGTGACGTCATCCGCCGTGACTTCAGCTCCCGCCACAGCAATGTCCCGCTGACATTGTCCGCCAAAAGTGGTGTCGTGTCTCGCCGCCTCAAACGATGCACAGAACTCTCTCAGACTATCAATGTCACTGAATGTACTGCACTTCCTGTACATCTCTTGCCTTAAACACTGGTCACTAAGGCCGACCATCACCTTCCTCAGCAGCATGTACTCTGATAGGTCGCTATCACACCTGGGACACTGGAAACCACAGTCTGCCATCTCCTGAGTACACCGGGTCATATAAACACTGACCGACTCACCGCCCACCTGACGCGCGTTGAAGAAATCGTACCACTTCACTGCTTGGTTCGACGACTGCTGCACAATCTTGCCTATAGCGTCCAGAGCCTCCTTCGGCGTCAGCGCCTCCCACTGTCCTGTGTTATACCTTGCCTCCAGCGTGCACTGCAGGGCGGGAACGCATAGCAGGCGGATGTGCAGCACTGCCTCCTGGTCAGGCCATCTGGCCAGCCTCAACCAGGATTCCACTGATCTACGCCACGACCTGAAGCTGGCCGACGTCATTTCCACAGCACATTTCTCAGGTGTGGCGGTGGCGGACGGTTTACCGCCTGACGCTTGGCGGGCAGTGGACAGGGAAGCCATGCCCGCTTGAAGCAACGTGAAAGCGTCTTCCATCGACAGCGGGGGCCTGGCAGGCAGCCTGGCCCTCGCCTGCCTGCTGCCACTCGGGGAGAACCTAGGGTGCCTTGAGGACGCCATTTCACCGCGCCATAAAGGGTGCTTGAGAAACACAGGGACCGTCTTTATGTATTTACTGGTGAGTCAACTAAGGTACAGGTCCAACACATCCTCACAGCTAGGCGACTACCCAGAAGACTGAGTGGCGCCAAGCTGGGGAAAGCAAGATTTCCCGCACTGCTCCCAAGATGCCAGAGGTCAGAGGTCTTGCTCCCAAGATGCCAAGATGCCAGATATATATATATATATATATATATATATATATATATATATATATATATATATATATATATATATATATATATATATATATATATATATATATATATATATATATATATATATATATATATATATATATATATATATATATATAATAGTAATTGTTGAGGCTGATACAGATGCCTTCCCCCAAGAAAAATGCGCCCTCACATTTGGATATAACAGAAGAGCAGTAAGATGAGATCAATTAAGAGATAATATATGACATCAGAGAGAGAGTACGGAACGAGAACCTTAATAATAATATATAGACATGATGATATAATATAATACATGTGCAACACATATAAGTAAAGAGAAATATACAAATATATATATATATATATATATATATATATATATATATATATATATATATGATATTGAAACTGGATGATTAAACCTTGGAATGGGAACGAAGCTTCAGTCTGTAAGAAGGTGTGTGAGTGGTTAAGCTTGAGTCGCTTGAAGGATCGGTTAAATCAGAACTTAATGATACCTGATGTGCACAATCGCCATCGAATCCCTTGCTCACACGCTTAAAATGATTGACATGAACGATCTGTTTCCCTAAGGTTTTGAGGTAGCATCAACGTTGCGTAATAATGCGTCTGCCACTGAGTTTGCCTTACTAGGAATATATGCAAATGTTGGATTAAATTCCTGAATCGTGAGATGCCAGCGAGCAAATTGAACTGTGAAGTTGTTGCTAGGTCTCTATGACAGCATAATGATGAGTGTGGACATGAATCTTACAGCCTAAGGTGAGTTCACGGAAATGACGTAACGCCCAGATCGCGGCGAGACTTTCACGCTTTGTGACGTCATAATTTTGCTCTGCCTTGTTGAGAAGTATGTTAGCATACGCTAATACGCGATGTTTATCAAGTGAATTTTTTGCATGTGAACATCACCAATTCCAAAGCCAGAAGCATCAGTGTATAGAATGAGTATAAGATGTATAAGATGAAATTTGGAAAAGCAAGAACTTGTGCTTGACACAAGGCAGTTTTGAGAAGATCAAAGGCATCTTGTTCCTTTTCAGACCAGATGATTACAACACTTTTCTTGAGAAAACGAGTGAAAGGTTGAGGGATAAGGCTTTTTTGCATGAGAACATCACCAATTCCAAAGCCAGAAGCATCAGTGTATAGAATGAGTATAAGATGTATAAGATGAAATTTGGAAAAGCAAGAACTTGTGCTTGACACAAGGCAGTTTTGAGAAGATCAAAGGCATCTTGTTCCTTTTCAGACCAGATGATTACAACACTTTTCTTGAGAAAACGAATGAAAGGTTGAGGGATAAGGCTGAAATTTTTGATGAACAGGCGATAAAATCCTGGAAGACCGATAAATTGCCTGATCTGATCGATATTAGTGGGAACAGGGAAAATTTTCACAGCATTTACCCTGTCATTAAAAATGTAAATACCATTTCTGTCGACTTTGTGACCAAACTTGCTGTTTGCGAAACGAGCATTTGCTGAGTTTGATCTTTAAACCAGCAGGTTGAAAGCATGACAGAACGAGAGACAGTGTGTGTGAAAATGATCCTGTAAAGACTTTGATGCAATGATAACGTCATTAAGGAAGCAGAACACACTTTTACCGATAATGCCTGAGAGAACAGAATTCATCATTCTCTGAAACGATAACGGCGAGTAAGAAGTGACCTTGAGCCATGCGTTTGAACATGAATTGGCCAGAGGAAACAGTGAAAGCAGTATATAGATGTAAAGTTTCCTCTAATTCAACTTGGAAGAATCCTGAGTGTAAATCTAGGGTGGAAAATATCGCATTTGAATCACCAAAAGACTGAAGATCACCTAAACTCGGATAACGAGGATAACGGTCAGGAATGGTAGATGCGTTGAGTTTTCTGAAGTCAACAATGACACGCTAATCACCTTGCTTCTTTGGAACGAGTAACAAAGGAGCGTTATGAGGTGAACAGGCAGGTTCCACTACATCCTGAAGTAAAATGCCTTGCACAGCTTCATCAAGCAGAACATGATGGCTATGTGGCACCCTGTAGCTGGGAGTGTAAGATGGTCTGGACCCAGGTGTCAGATAAAGAGCGTGAGTGATGACGTCTGTGTGGCCCAGAGGTTCACCAGGGAGCGAAACAACATTCCTGAAAGAATTTAGGAGAAAGAGTAATTCATGTTAAGATTCAGGGAAATCAAGTACAGATAATATGTGATCATCCATGATAGGCGGGAGAGAATTCATGTTATGGCTGTCAGATGCAGATATATTATTGATACAGGAAGAATGTAAATCATCCAAGATTACAACTTTCTCAGAGTAAAGCAAAGCTTCTCCGAGTAGCATACCTGCTTTGAGCTTGACAGGCGTAGTTCTGACACATTTCAGCCCAGTTTTGCAGAATCCATTGTCATCAATTGTGGTAAGAACGGATTCTAACTCAACACGTTTGCATGGAGATTGTTGTGTATAACAGAGGATATCAGTGGCTGATACAGCAAATTTAACGGTAGCGTTTATAACATATAAAGCACATTCAGATAGCGTTACCGGATCTGCTAGCAAAATGTGTTTACGAGGAGTTACACTGTGGTCTGACTGGGAAGTTGACTGAGAATGAGGCTGAGACAGGCAAATTAGATGACATAACACAATAATCCCGTGTAGATAACATCTGATCGCTAGTAGAAGGAAGAGTTGCAACAGATGTCACTACACCAGGAAGAGAGGAAGTATCAGAGTGTCAGAGGGAAGAGCAGTAGGAATATAAATATCCCTTGAGCGATTTCACTGATGGCAGGGAAAAAATTGATGTCATATTTTCGCATGATGTTGAAGCCTATGAGAAGATCAGCATTGAAAGATACATCAGATACAATATAAGAATAATCACATATGTCTGGTTCCTAGGGTGATAAAGACAGTGATAAGGGTACTTTCCCATCTGGTAAGATAATTTTCCCATATATACCATTGAGATTGACATCAGCAGGTGATATAGTGATGTGATCCTGAGAAGAGGAAGAGAGTTTCCGAAATACATCCATTTTGATAAGGTTAACTGCAGCACCTGTGTCAAAGAAGGCTTTGTGTGATACAGTGTGACAAGTAATATCTGTGATAATACCATTGAATAATCCTGCATATCTAATGTTAATTGAAGGAAGTGCTGCATACCTTGTGTTTTGTACGATGTTTAGGTACATATGAAGATAAAAACTTGAGGATAGGTTATGTTATGGTGGATTGGTCAGAGAAGTGCGCGAAGAGCTTTCCGACGATGTTTGTGGAGCCTGAGACTGTGTATGGTAATGCCTGCAGTCTTGTAGAAAGTGACCTACCCTTTTGTGGAAGGTGTCATCCTGAACTAACAAGGAAAACTCTACACTGCGTAAGAACATGACCAGGCAGAGGTGCCTCTGGCATTTTTCCTCTGCTAGTTGGGGGTACCTGAGGAGGTATTATTCTGATTTTCCTTGGAATAACTATTGCTTCCATGTCAGAGACCCGTCTCTGTGTGCTGAGCAAAAAACAGAGATGATAATGTCTAGCATGGAGGCGTACATTCCTCACTTTTTCTCTTGCCCTAAACCTTCCAAACTTTAGTTTAATGCAGTCTGTTCTCATGCTATACACGATAGAGAAGTGACTCAGAAAAGATGCTTGAGTTTTGCACTTTATACTTGAGTTGCACTTTATATTTCTATCCAGAACCATGATATGTCTGTTCTCCAACCAACCAAAACTCTTTCATTGATAGAAAGTGTCAAAGTCTTTCAGGATCTAACTCCCCTTGTGATTTGGGGCCAAAAAGATCCCTAATAACTTCGTTTTTTCATCTTTCCCTCCTTCATTTCAACCTGATGGCACCACCGTCATCTCATTTATTTCTAAAGCTGAACTATTTGTTCAAACCTTCCCTAAAAACTCCACCTTGGATGATTCAGGGCTTATTCTTCCCCTCTCCTCCACCCTCTGATAACTTTAAGGTATTCACTAAGATCCTTTGCAGTGATGTTTTCCATGCCCTCACTGGCCTAAACCCTAGGAAGGCATATGGACCTGATGGGATTCTCATATTGTTCTCTGAAATTGTGCCTCCATGCTTAAACCTTGTCTAGTCAAACTTTTCCAACTCTGTTTATCAGAGTTTCCTTCCCTTTCCCTTTCCTTATTGCTGGAAGTTTGCCTACATTCAGCCTTTCCTTAAAAAGGGTGACCATTTTAAACTTTCAAACTATTGTTCTATTACTTTAATTTCCTGTCTCAATCTATCCTCAACAGGAAGATTAATAAACATCTATCACTTCACATCCTTCTATCTGATCGCCAGTATGGGTTCCATCAAGGCTGCTCCACTAGTGATCTTCTTTTTTTTTTTTTTTTTTTTTACTGAGTCTTAGTCATCCTTTTTTTTTGAGATTTTGGTGAAACTTTTGCTGTTGCCTTAGGCATTTCAAAAGCTTTTGATAGTCAGATACAAAGCTTTGATTTCCAAACTGCCCTCCTACAGCTTCTATCCTTTTGTCTGTAACTTCATCTCAAGTTTCCTTTTCTGACTATTCTACTGCTGCTGTGGTAGACGGTCACTGTTCTTCTAAATCTATGAACAGTGGTGTTCCTCAGAATTCTGTCCTTTCTCCCACTCTCTTCCTGTTATTTATCAATGATCTGCTAAACCAAACTTCTTGTCCTATCCACTCCCACACTGATGATTCCACCCTGCACTTTTCCACGTCTTTTTGTAGACATCTAACACTCCAGGATGTAAACAGTTCACATGAGGAAGCCACAGAACGCCTGACTTCTGATTTCTTTAAAATTTCTGACTGAAGCAGAGCAAGCTTAGTATTGTCCAATGCCTCAAAAATTCAATTCTTCCATCTATCAACTTGACACAGCCTTCCAGATAATTATCCCCTCTTCTTCAATGACACTCAACTGTTCCTCTCTTTACACTAAGCATCCTGGTCAAAACTGGAAACAACATCTCATCTCTAACTAAAACAGCTTCTATGAAGTAGGTTTTTTTAAGTTATCTCCACCAGCTTTTTTCATCCCCTGCCCACCTGCTAACTCTGTATAGGGGCCTTATCCATCCATGTATGGAGTATGCTTCACATGTGTAATGAGTGCAAAACTAGGGCACAGTTAACCTACCTTAATTAGGCTCACCAAGCACTCACCACAAGAACCCACTGATTAATTTAAACCTCCTGCTTAGGTTCACAGAAACCCGGACCACAATTTAAAAATTTAATGGTTGAGTACATAATAAAGAAAACACAAATGAGTACATAATAAAGAAAACACAAATAAAATATGAGTGCTTAACACTCTTAGAGGCCACACTGCTGGCACTCCAAAATACCTGATCCCATGAGAAAAAGGGTAAATCCACATACAAATAAACAGGAGAAATAAACACTTCACGCACCAACACAAGAAATGTTATATGCCATTGACACTGTCCCACCCTAACCAGTACCCCCAGGACCCTCACACCCTATAGGCCCAACCGCACACCGACCCAACGCGCTGAAGGTACACCACTACCACTACCCTGAAGTACTGCAGCTCTTCCTCCATGCACGGCGGTACTAACACCATAGCAGCCAGGGACAGCAAGTTCCTCACTGCAGCCTCCTTAGTTCACAGTATCTGCTACGGTGCCACCTCACTGACGTCCCACTGCACACTGCCAGGACCAAACTCCTGCCAACCAAGCGTACAAATCACCACCCTATCTCCCAATAATGTCCCCCAATGTACACTGTTTCACCATGAAAGAATACAACAAATCCCAATAACATACCTGCAAATCAAATGGCAAATCTACCACTACTCTGCACCCTGTCTCTCTCTCGCTCGCCTCTCCCACCAAAATCCCCACAACAACAAACCTTCAGGGCCTTAAGACTCGTTTTGGCGGGACTCGCTGACTAGTCTGTGAGCCTCTCGCAGGCGCGCCCACTTCAACTTCTTACACTCACCCCCCCTAAACTTTGTGCATGCCCTCATGCACAATCCCCACAGCCAACACAAGACGAACCCGTTGCACCCCTTTCAGCAATCCTACTAGACCTCCTGAGTTGAGGGGCCTGAACCCATTTAACCTGCTCTGAGCCTTCACCACTCTGTTCATATGGCTCTTCACCAGGCCCTAGGGCATCCTCTCCCTCCTGCTCAACCACTGAGTCCACTTGTTCCTCTGAGTCCGGTTCTGGAAACCCAAAGTGCTTTAACACTTCTGTCATATCTGGCATTTCTACTTCTTCCTCCTCTGGTGGCCCCTCATTACTTGTCCCTGCTGGCACTTCATTACTTGTCCCTGCATGGCCCTCACTGCCATTCCAAGGACGCAAGTTACTGCGATGTAACACCTTACTACAGCCGGACTCACCTTCTGGTCTGACCCTATACACCCCACTCACCCCATCCAACACCTCCTCAACTTCCCACACCTCAGCTGCAAACTTAGGCTGAATCTTCCTCCTAACTAGTACTGCATTGTCCCTTAGCAACACTCTTTGTCCCACCCTCAATGGCTCTGCTTTTCCTTGCTCCTGACGCTTCCACCTATTGGTATTGTGGTAACTCTTGATGTTCAACTTAGCTGCTTTTCAAGCAGCCTCCTGTGTCTCTCTGAGCTTCCTAATCCACATGCTATGGTTAGTAGGCTCACTATCAGTTTCCTCACAGAACCTATCCAAAGGTAAATGGGGCTCCACACCAAACAACAAATAATGGGGTGAAAAACCAGTGACAGCATGGGGTGTGGTATTATAGATGGCAGTGAGGCTTGACAAGTGCCTAGGCCAATGCTCCCGCTGTTCCTAACCAAGGGTAACTAACATCCCATGTAAGGTGCGGTTAAACCTCTCACAGATCCCATTTCCTTGAGGGTGATACGGGGTGGTACGAGACTTGGCTACATGGTAATACTTGCATAGTTCCTGCACTAACTTTCCCTCAAAATTCCTACCCTGGTCACTATGTACCCTTTCTGGGCAACCAAAACGGTGAAAAATCTCCTCCACCAAGATCTTGGCTACTGTGCTTGCCTTTTGGTTTTTAGTAGGAAAGGCCAGGGCAAACTTGCTAAACACATCCGTCACCACCAATACATTTTCCTTGCCATCCCTGGCCGGATCCAGCAAAGTGAAGTCAACAGCCAACACTTCCCAGGGGCGGTTGGCTTCCAACGTACCCAACTTAGTCTTGGCCCGCACACCCTCCTCCTTCCCCATGACACAGACTTTGCACTTTGCCACATACAATTTGATGTCTTCATGTAGTCCTGGCCAAGCAAACCTATCCTTCACTAGTGACATTGTTCTAGCAACCCCTTGATGACCCCACTGATCATGAGCGGCTTTAAGCACTTCTTGTCTCTGATTCACTGGCAACACCACTTTCCACTTCCTAGAATCTGTCTCCCTTCCACGCCAGTAGATCACCCCATGCCTCATAATGAGGGACCCTCTCTCTCCACCATTGCCTAAACTCCTCTACTTGTAGCAACTGCCTTAGTTCTGCTGGCCTCACTCTACCAATCATTTGTCTCCACAACTTCCCTACAACTGGACAAGACTGTTGCATATCCCTAAGCTGCTCCTTACTGGCACCACGCCATACCTGCATCACAGCCACCCCTTTCACCGAGGTGTTAGGACTGGTTTCCCATATCTCCTTCTCTTTCTCCCCTCCCTCAATCAATTCCTGGGGCCTCCTCGACAATCCATCCACGTTACCATTCTCCTTCCCTGGCCGGTATTTCACCTCAAAATCAAACCTTCCCAAGTCACCCAGCCACCTACTCTCCACTGCCCCAAGCTTGGCAGAGTTCAAATGTGCCAATTTATTATTATCCGTCAGCACTATAAAATGTCCACCCACCAGATAGTGCTTAAACTGCTCTGTCACTGCCCACTTCAGAGCCAACAGCTCCAACTTCCTAGAGCTGTAATTGCTCTTGTTCCGCTCTGACTTCCTGAGACCTCTACTTGCAAAAGCCACCGGATGCAACCTCCCATCATGCTCCTGAGATAAAACTGCTCCCAGTCCTTCAAAGCTAGCATCTGTCTCCACCACAAACTGCTTGCTGTAATCTGCACTTTTCAACACTGGAGCCTGACTTAACTTCTCTTTCAACAAGGCAAATGCTCTGGCCTCATCCTTCCCCCAATAATCACTCACTGCTGCCTTAGAATCACCACTCATCAAAGCATGCAACGGAGCAGCCACCTTCGCAAAATTTTTCACAAACCTTCTGTAAAAGGAGCAGAATGCTCCTGTACAGCCCGTATTTTCTCTGGGTCTGTATTAATTCCCTCCTTAGAAATGATAAATCCAAGGTACCTAACCTGGGGCTTTAGTATGTGGCATTTGGAAGGTTTCAACTTCAGCCCATGTTTCCTCAAAAGCTTCAACATTCCCTCCACTCTATCCAGATGCTCATCCACACTCCGAGCAAACACCAACAAATCATCCAGATACACCAAAAGAGTCACAAAACCCTGATCGCTAAACACATACTCCATAAACCTTTGGAATGTTGCTGGGCTATTGGATAACCCCATAGGACAGCGCACATATTGATAATGGCCAAATGGTGTTACAAAAGCAGTCTTGGGCCGGTCTTCTGCCTGCACAAGAATCTGATGATAACCTGCAGCTAAATCAAAAGAAGAAAAATACTGTGCCCCGGCTAATGCATCTAGTGTGTCTTGTACCCTTGGTAATGGGAAGGCATCTTTCACTGTCACCTCGTTCAGCCTTCGATAATCAACACAAAGTCGCAGCGAACCATCTTTCTTCCTCACCATCACTATTGGGGCTGCATATGGGCTCACACTCTCCTCTATCACTCCCTGTTCCAACAGTCCCTTTACATGAGCTTTAACCTCAGTGATACATGGGGGAGGAATATGTCTGTATGGAAGGTGAATGGGCACTGCACTATTGAGGTGAATTTCATGCTCCACTCCAGTAGCACATCCCAAATCCTGCTCGTTTTCAGCAAACACATCTCCGTACTCATGGATCAATCCATCCAGTCTCTCCAACTGTGCTGAATCAAGCTGACTCTCATCCACCTGCACCCCTAGTCTGTCCCTGAACTCCTTAACCACTGAAGGAGGTGTAGTCTGAGCTACTGTGTGTGTGTGAGCTCTTCCCACAGTAACCTCCCTTCCATGAGAAACTTTGGCTACCTTCCACTGTGGCCTGAATTGCACATCTGCTTGTCCCAGGTTACCCACTGACAGCCATCCTTCACCCTTAACCACTCTGGTATAACTGGGAAATATACACAAACCTTCTGGCACCCAGTAGCCCTCACCAGGCACTAAGGGCTCCAACACCACACTATCTACATCTACTTCCTGTAAACTTTCCACAAACACTCACCCTCAATTGTGTCACCCTCAATTTTGCCTCAATGGCACGGACACACCTGCCCCACTTCTCAGTTAGCCCCAGGTGCACGGCTCCCTTCAACACATTCATCCCAAACAACACTGGCAATGTAGTGCCCTGCACCACACCACTCTCCCCACCACCACCTTTCACAAAAAGTCCACAGTCTTTAACACTTTTTCCCTCAATTTCCACATTCACCTTCACATAACCCAAACAGGGAATTTCCCTCCCATTTGCATCTGTAATCCGAATGTCCATCCCATAGATCACAGCTTGCTTGGGGAGGAGGTGCTGTTTGTACCATTCCTCTGTCACCAGACTGACCTCAGCACCAGAATCAGCCATAGCACTTACAGGTATACCATTCACCAACGCATCTATCCTCAGAGTCTTTCCAAACAACTTAACTTTCCCTCTTTTTACATCATTCCGTTCCTCGGTCACATTAGTCACACTCCTTATCTGAGCTGTAGTGGGGGCCCTGTCGTCAGGCCTTGAGAGCTGGCCCCTTGTTCTCAAGGACTTCCCGTTTCCCGCTGTCTTGGACACCAACTCCTTGAACCGTTCACACTGATATCCCAAGTGTCCATGTTGTCCACACAAGGAGCAAGATGGTGAAGAAAGGGTACTCCTCACAACTCTCTCTGGCTTTTTCCCACTCACTAACTCTGCTTCTTCCTTCACAATCCGCTCAGCCTCACTCACTTGGTCTGCTGCTCACTGAACTATGTCCTCCCACTTCACAGGCTGGTGCTTTTCCCACCATTTTCCCAACTTCACTCCTACTTTTCTGTCTCTCAAATTCCTACAGAACCATGTAGTTAGCAGCCATTGCCGTTCTTTATCTCCCTTGTCTCTCACTTTGTACATTTTATCCACAATAACACCCAGAGAATCAGCAAATTCCCACACTCCTTCACCCGGCTGTTGAACCCGAGCATGCAGCTGTTTTTCTAAGTCTGTATAATTCAGTTCTGGTCCAAAAGCAGACCTCAAACAATCAAAAAGGTCAGACACAGTCTTCACAGTACTGTTGCGGACCCTTCGACGGGCTGGGCCTTCCAAGAACCCACACAGGTATGACACTCCCTCAGAGCCCTGTACTCCCAGCTGCTTTATTTTCTCTGTGGCATCCTCTACCCAGTCATCCAACTCACTGGCCCTCCATACCCTTCCAGAGAATTTTACAATAGTGGGGACAGGACGTGACCACACCATGTTTTGCATGTGCCCCATTTGGTCCAACTTATTACACAGTTGTGCCACTGCTTGGGGATAACTGAGCATTGGTACTGATTAAGTTATCAACTACCTCTGGGGTCACTTCCACCTCCCTGCTCTCCTCCTTACACTCAACTTTAACCCCAGCTACACCTTGGCCATCATCACCCAAACACAACAAATCCTCCATTGTGCAGGAGTAGTGCCACACTAACACTTAAGTGGATTTTGCCAAAAGCACTGAACCCAAGCAGGAGTTTGAAACAATTTCCCCAAAAGGGCATAGAACTACGCTCTGCTACCAATTGTAATGAGTGCAAAACTAGGGCACAGTTAACCTACCTTAATTAGGCTCACCAAGCACTCACCACAAGAACCCACTGATTAATTTAAACCTCCTGCTTAGGTTCACAGAAACCCGGACCACAATTTAAAAATTTAATGGTTGAGTACATAATAAAGAAAACACAAATGAGTACATAATAAAGAAAACACAAATAAAATATGAGTGCTTAACACTCTTAGAGGCCACACTGCTGGCACTCCAAAATACCTGATCCCATGAGAAAATGGGTAAATCCACATACAAATAAACAGGAGAAATAAACACTTCATGCACCAACACAAAAAATGTTATATGCCACTGACACTGTCCCACCCTAACCAGTACCCCCAGGACCCTCACACCCTATAGGCCCAACCGCACACCGACCCAACGCGCTGAAGGTACACCACTACCACTACCCTGAAGTACTGCAGCTCTTCCTCCATGCACGGCGGTACTAACACCATAGCAGCCAGGGACAGCAAGTTCCTCACTGCAGCCTCCTTAGTTCACAGTATCTGCTACGGTGCCACCTCACTGACGTCCAACAGCACACTGCCAGGACCAAACTCCTGCCAACCAAGCGTACAAATCGCCACCCTATCTCCCAATAATGTCCCCCAATGTACACTGTTTCACCATGAAAGAATACAACAAATCCCAATAACATACCTGCAAATCAAATGGCAAATCTACCACTACTCTGCATCCTGTCTCTCTCTCGCTCGCCTCTCCCGCCAAAATCCCCACAACAACAAACCTTCAGGGCCTTAAGACTCGTTTTGGCGGGACTCGCTGACTAGTCTGTGAGCCTCTCGCAGGCGCGCCCACGTCAACTTCTTACACATGTATGGGGATATTCCACTCATACTGCTGTTTTAGACAGGATTGAATAAAAAACATTGTCCATCAACTCCTCTCCTCTAACTGCCTGTCATCAGTTTTTCTCTCTCATCACTGCGATGTTGCATCTCTTGCTATCTTCTACTGCTATTTTCATGCTAACTGTTCTTCTAATCTTGCTAACTGCATGCCTTCCCTCCTCCTGCAGCCTTGCTGCATAAGATTTTCTTCTTTCTTTGACCCCAGTTTTGTCTAGTTCTCTAATGTAAGATTCAACTAATATTTAACCAGTATTAGGAGGGGGAGGCAGTAAGCATCTGCTTAAACAATAATTACTCCCAGTGAGGTCTAAAGTGCTGGATAAGGGGGTGCTGTGAACTCATCATTAAATCCAGCTGTGGCCTCACTGAACGTTTCTCTTTGTGTCTCACATTACAAGAGGGCAGTCACAGCCTACCGTCTAAAAGACCACTCTCTTCCTCCACACAAAACTACAAGCACCTAATTACACACTTACCCTTCACTCAAAATTCAAAATTATCATGGAGACTCCTACACCAGGCTCAGAGTCCCCATTAAGGGATGGGACCACAAATGTCCCCAGGTCAGACTGCTCTTCTGTTATTGACCTTAAGTGTCTTGACACCCGCTCTCAACTTCTTCATTAACTTCTGCAACATTCGCAGTCTTAGATCTAATTTTCAATCTAGAACACCACTTCTCCTCTACTAAACCTCATCTTCTTTTCCTCACTAAAACACAGGTGTCTAAGACAACTGAGAGTAGCCCCTTTTCTGTTCCCTCCTACTTTCTCTATTCTCATTTTGAATCCAAAGCTGGATGTTGTGTTTATGTGCACAATGACTTAACTTGCTCTCGTGGTCACAAGTTTTCCACTATCTGGCTATGTCTACAGAATCACTCTCAAACTAAATTTATCTGTGCTGTATACCTCTCACTTAATTCCCCGGACTATAAGAAATTATTTGACTACTTAACTTTCAAAGTGGAGCACATTCTGACTCTCTTCCCTTTTGCAGAGATCGCCATTCTTGGAGACTTCTATGTCCACCAGCTTTGGCTTTCGTCTTCCTTCAATAACCATCCTGGTGAACTAGCCTTGAATTTTGCTATCCTCCATGACCTAGAGCAACTGGTGCAACACCCTACTTGTATTCCTGACCGTCTTGGAGATATATCCAATATTATTAACCTCTTCCTAACCTCAAATCCTTCTGCTTATGCTGTCACCCTCTCTTCTCCGTTGGGTTCCTCCGAACACAATCTCATATTTGTATCTTGTCCTATCACTCTAATCCCTTCTCAGGATCCCCCTAAGTGGAGGTGCCTCTGGTGTGTTTCCTCTGCTAGTTGGAGGGACCTGAGGAGATATTTTGCTGATTTTTCTTGGAATGACTACTCCTTCCATGACATCTCTGACCCATCTATGTGTGCTGAGCTTATAACAGAGGTGATAGTGCCTGGCATGGAAGCGTACATTCCTCACTCTTTTTCTTGACCAAAACCTTCCGAAACTCGGTATAACACAGCCTGTTCTCGTGCTATACATGATAGAGAGGTGGCCCACAAAACGTACTTGATCATTCTATCACTAGAATCTCATGCACTTTATATTTCTGCCTGTAACTATGCTACGTCTGTTCTCCAACTAGCCAAAAATTCCTTCATTAATAAAAAGTGTCAAAATCTTTCAAGATCTAACTCTCATCGTGACTTCTAGTATCAAACCAAAAACATCTCCAATAACTTTGCTCCTTCTTTCCCTCCTTTATTTCAACCAGATGGCACCACTGCCATCACATCTATCTCTAAAGCTGAACTCTTCGCTCAAACCTTTGCTAAAAACTTTACTTTGGACGATTCAGGGCTTGGTCCTCCCTCTCCTCCACCCTCTGACTACTTCATGCTACCTATCAAAATTCTTCCTACAAGAGGTACTTTAAACTTCCATCACCAGAATCTCATGCACTTTATATTTGTGCCCGGAACAGTGCCAGTTCTCCAACTAGCCAAAAACTCCTTCATTAATAGGAAGTGTCAAAATCTTTCAAGATCTAACTCCCCTCATGACTTCTGGCATCTAGCCAAAAATAACTCAAATAACTTTGCTTCTTTTTTTTTCCCTCCTTTATTTCAACCACTGCCATCACATCTTTCTCTAAAGCTGAACTCTTCGCTCAAACCTTTGCTAAAAACTCTACCTTGGACGATTCTGGGCTTGTTCCTCCCTCTCCTCCACCCTCTGACTACTTCATTCTACCTATTAAAATTCTTTTCAATGATGTTTTCCATGCCCTTGCTGGCCTAAACCCTCGGAAGTCTTATGGACCTGAATCTATCCACAACGGGACGATTCTTAAACATATATCACTTCACAACCTTCTATCTGATCGCTAGTATGGGTCCATCAATGCCGCTCTACTGGTGATCTTCTTGCTTTCCCTACCTTCTAATCCAAACTTCTTGTCCTATTCACTCTTACGCTGATGATACCACCCTGCACTTTTCTACGTCTTTTCATAGATGTCCAACATTTCAGGAAGTAAGCATTTCACGCAGGGAAGCCATAGACTTCTGATCTTTCTAAAATTTCTGATTGGGGCAGAGCAAACTTGTATTGTTCAATATCAAAAACTCAATTCTTGCATCTATGAACTCGACACAACTTTCCAGACAACTATCCCCTCTTCTTCAATGACACTCAAGTGTCCCCCTCGTCTATATTGAACATCCTCGGTCTGTCCTTTACTTATAATTCGAACTGGAAACTTCACATCTCATTTCTAGCTAAAACAGCTTCTATGAAGTTTGGTGTTCTGAGACGTCTCCACCAATTTTTCTCACCACCCAGCTACTAACTCTGTACAAGGGCCTTATCCGTCCATGTATGGAGTATGCTTCACATGTCCTGGGAGGTTCCACTCATACCGCTCTTGTAGACAGAATGGAATCAAAAGCTTTTCGTCTCATCAACTCTTCTCCTCTAACTGAGTGTCTTTAGCCGCTTTCTCATCGCCGCAATGTTGTATCTCTAGCTGTCTTCTACTGCTATTTTCATGCTAACTGCTCTTCTGATCTTGCTAACTGCATATCTCTCATCCTCCCGCGGCCTCTCTTCTTTCTCTCACTTCTATTCTGTCCACCTCTCTAATGCAAGAGTTAACCAGTATTCTCAATCATTCATCCCTATCTCTGGTAAACTCTGGAACTCCCTACCAGCTTTTGTATTTCCACCTTCCTATGATTTGAATTCCTTCAAGAGGGAGGTGTCAAGACACTTATCCTTCAATTTTTGACTACCGGTTTGGACCCTTTTCTGGAACTGGCATCTCTGTAGGTTTTTTTTTAATTTAATTTTATTTTTGTTGCCCTTGGCCAGTGTCCCTCCTTCATTGAAAAAAAAAAAAAGTGCTTTAATTTTTAGATCCGTCGACTACTCTGGTTCAGACTGCATGGCACCATGTATGTGTTGGTTGGTAGGCAAAGTGGTCAACCGTCAGTTTTGCCACAGTGTCGCAAGAGGAGCAGCTTTATGAACTGCTCCTATGCAGACCGACAGTTTTAGACACAATTCTTCATACTTTATGGGAAAAAAAAAAAAAAATGTTTGCGAAAAAAAATAAAGAATACTTGAATAAAATCATGAACTACTTGAAATTTATAATGAACACAATTTTTATTTGATCATTTTATCCACTGAGAACGAACTAGCTAAAAACTGAACCTTAATGATATACATAAAGAAATTTCTAAGAAAATTTTTGAAGAAAAATTTTATGAAAATTTAAATTACTAGTTCTCATTTTTTCCTTATTTTCTTTACTTTTTAATGTTATATATATATATATATATATATATATATATATATATATATATATATATATATATATATATATATATATATATATATATATATATATATATATATATATATATATATATATATATATATATATATATATATATATATATATATATATATATATATATATATATATATATATATATATATATATATATATATATATATATATATATATATATATATATATATATATATATATATATATATATATATATATATATATATATATATATATATATATTAAGGGTGTATATGGGCAGGAGTCTTTCTCTAATACATATCTCATTGAATGTGATAGCTAGTTGAACATTTATTATTTTTCTTAAGATATTTTCCTTATATCTTATGATTGTCTTATATTCTTTTTTAATTGGCTGTATGACTTCGCCGAAGCTAGTCATTTTCGCTAGATCGCGATTTCGGGTCCTTGACCCTTCTTCAGTAGCGAAGGTCTATCCGTGTTGAGGGTGTCGGAGAGAATGGCTCAAGCATAACATAACATAACAAAGAGAGAAAAGATGGGGAGGGAGAAGTGGGGATAGTGGGAAGAATAGGGGGGGTGATAAGAAGGGAATTGTAGTAGGAGAAATAGTCACTGGGGCTTAACCCAGGCGCAATTTGAATTATGAAGGACATCTTTTTTTTTTTTTTTTTTTCAACGTGTTATATTCATTCTAAGATGGCAAGGGAGACAAGGTCCTTATCGGGGAAAGCAGAAGAGTCCGCCACCAACCGAGCAAGCCAAGCCCAACATAGCCACAGCCACGGACGCCGCCCACGCACCCAAAACCCCGGGCCAAACCACGCACAAGTTAGGGGCCAGACTATCCAGAGCCTGCACCATCAGGATGTGAAAGAGGAGTGAAGGACAGTCAGAGTAAAAAGGTTTTTTTTGTGCTTTTTATTGGTTCAAAGAAGGACAGAGGAAGAAGTACATCCGTATAGCGGAGGGACCTACAGTTTTACGTGGGTTCCGAACCACGGATAGTAGTAGAGTGATTTGGTGATGGCCGGGATATTTATTGTGTGATGTAATGTGGTGGATGAAAAAGCGGTGTCGGTCCTTTCTTCTCGTGTCCTGTGACTCGTCCTGCAAAAAGGCCAACCTGCTAAAAAAAAAAGCGAATATAAAAAATGTCGTGGTGTTATGTGCATGGGGAGGGTGAGGATGGTTTGTGATAATGATTGACGTGATGGTAGGATGTGCAATGACAGAGGCTCGAAAAGGCTCCCTCACCGCAACGAGGGGTCAAATCTAATACCATCTGCTTGCACGCGGTAAGTCGCTGGCAGCGGGGGGTGAATGGGGATTCCTGCATGGATGCTTCCAGGGCCCCGCTCCACCATCTCTTGACTACCTTCCTGCCCAGCCCTTGCCGCACCCGACTACCTCTGTGTGGGGGGTGAAGTGGCTTCCACTGAATGGTGTGGTTACCGTCCCCATCATCAGTACTGGCCGCTCCTTAACTGCCTCGGGGGGTACCGCTACCGGAACGTCATGCCGACGGCCGGAGGCCCCATTGCCGTGACGTCAGTGGGAGGAGTGCGGTTCGTGCTATCCCCGTCTCTCTGGAAGTGGTCCGGTGCCCCCTTAAAACCTAGGCTGCGAGGCAAGAAAATAATGTATAAAAAACAAAAATATGAATAAAAAGCCATAAGACAAAAAATATGAAAAAACCACTAGGTGTTGGCACACGACCCCACTCCTTCGGTCAGAGGCATGGTATGTTAATGGCGGTGTTTTTTGTCGCATCCCTTTCCCAGGAGCGGTCCGGTGCCACCTTAAAACCTAGGCTGCGAGACAGAAAAATAAATGCATAAAAACAAAAATATGAATACAAAACCATAAGACAAAAAATATGAAAAAACCACTAGGTGTTGGCACGCGGGCCCGCCCACGTGAATGAGAGAACGACGATGATGCCACTCAGACACCATGAGTGGTACAGAGAAAGGAGATAGTGAAGGGAAGAAAGGAGGAGTCCATTATTAGAAGACAGGTTCAGGAGGCACAGTGGGAGGATCAAGGAGATTGCAGTGCGGCAGGTGACGAAAAGCTGGGGGGAGGTTGGTAATGAAATTGTATGTGATTGTGTGTCTGTCGGAGAAGGAGCTTAGTTGTTTTTCGATTCTATTGTGGAGCGTTATGTTAAGAGGGGGGATGTTGGACTCCTCGTGAATGGAGAGAGAGGTTCGGAAGTCGAACCATTTCGTCCCAAGAGCGAAACGAATTGCTCGGTTTTGAACCTTCTGAAGTTTAGAGAGGTTGGAGGGAGCAGAGAGAGAGAGGGCAAGAGGGCAGTAGGTTAAGAGAGGGAGAATGAAAGCTTTGTTTTTGTACTGCTGTCGCGAAATCTTTCCAGGCTGCTCAGGGCCTTGGCGGCTATGGTTGCTTTTTGTTTTATATGTATATTGAAGTTGAGGTGCTTATCTATGGTGAGGCCAAGCACTTTGTTGTTGTTACTGATGGGAATTGGGGTGGGGATTGGATAAATTCTGTTTAGTGAGATTTGGCGGGACTGACTTCTTTTAATGTTGAAATAAGTGACTTTTGATTTTTCGGGATGGGAGAGAATTCGCCATTTCATCTCCCATAGGCTAGTCGCTATCAGTTCCCGTTGAATTTTGTCGGTTAGGAGATCTAACGACCTGGCACGGGCCAATTGCGTTACATCGTCCGCGTATTGAATAGTTAGTGAGTCATTGTGGGCTGGGAGGGGTAGGTCAGCTGTGTACATGTTAAAAAGGGTGGGGGAGAGTACGGAGCCTTGTGGGACTCCAGCCTGGGGGGTAAAAAATGTCGAAAAGTTGCCCTGGTGGCGGATTCTTGTCTGTCTCTCTTCCAGAAAATTACACAAGATGCGTTGTGTTAAAAAAGGGAGATTAAAGTTATTACAAATTTTGTATTTTAAACCGGTGTGCCAAACGGTGTCAAAAGCTGATTGCGGGGGTGTATTTATACCGGTAGGCTTGTCACCCCGCTGCGCGTCCTGGTCTCTGATTGGCTGACGGCTGTCGCGGGCTGTGCTGGGTTGCTATCCAAGCTGGGTCTACGCGCGCTTGGTAATGCTTGTAGGTCTTCGGATTGTTGATTTAATGTGGGGTTAAAAAGAGGTTAAAAAGAGTTAAAAAAAAGGTAAAAAAAATGTGGGGGAAAAAATATAAAAGAGACAGACCCCACAATTTCAACCACAATCAACAATCCGAAGACCTACAAGCATTACCAGGCGCGCGTAGACCCAGCTTGGATAGCAATCCAGCACAGCCCGCGACAGCTGTCAGCCAATCAGAGACCAGGACGCGCAGCGGGGTGACAAGCCTACCGGTATAAATACACCCCCGCAATCAGCTTGAGCCATTCTCTCCAACACCCTCAACATGGATAGACCTTCGCTACTGAAGAAGGGTCAAGGACCCGAAATCGCGATCTAGCGAAAATGACTAGCTTCGGCGAAGTCATACAGCCAATGAAAAAAGAATATAAGACAATCATAAGATATAAGGAAAATATCTTAAGAAAAATAATAAATGCTCAACTAGCTATCACATTCAATGAGATATATATATATATATATATATATATATATATATATATATATATATATATATATATATATATATATATATATATATATATATATATATATCGAACAAAAGACGTACAATTTTTCTTTTAATAGATAGTGAGGTTGAAGCGATTTTGCTGTATATGTTCGCAACTTATACTAGGTGGCAAAAAATCTAAAACTAGATGGAATGATATTTTTATTTCTGTATGTGTACACCAAACATGGTTAAAACTTTTAAATATGAAATTAGAAGATACAAGCTTGTTATGTACTATATCTAATGTTTCTTTAGAAAATAAAACTTTTTCCCTAGCGAAGGGACTCTGATCCAATGTGTTGACTGAGGCTATATTAACAGGATAATTCATCAGTCCCATCGAAACAATCACGGCGTCCATCACAACGTTTTCTGGCGTAGATAAACCATCCATCTTGGCATTTCCATATTCCTGGAGGTGATATAATTTTTGTTCAATTCCTATATTTACAAAAATGTTATATATATATATATATATATATATATATATATATATATATATATATATATATATATATATATATATATATATATATATATATATATATATATATATATATATATATATTGCTACTGCTAACAGTGATGCTGGCGGTTATGGAACTGTTATAGAAGTAATGATGGAAGAACAAACAAATATGTATGGTAAATAACATGTTCTGTGTTATGAGAGCTGGAGTGAACTAGTGTAATAAGTTAGTAGTGTATTAAGTTCCGGTGCTATGACAGTTAAGGGGAGTGTAATCGCTAGCTGTGTCGCCTCACAAGGTTCTGTGAGGCTGATGGTGAGAAATTAATATGAGGCATGTATAACACTTAGGAAACTAAGTTAATTAGAATAGAGAATAAGGAAACTGAATTCATTATAGCAGTTAATTGCTGTAGTGAAGTTGTGTGAAAAGAACTAGCTGTGGAGAGCTTAGCTGTAGAGAGGTAGTGAGGGTCGTGTTTACGTGGTAAAGTTGTTGACATGGCGTTTAGGGTAGATAAGACACATGGGTCACCCAGGAACTATCGCTGACCAAAGAGTAAGATGGGCAGGTGAAAGGTGCCGAGGGCCAGCAGGGACGAAGCCCGGTGGGACAGATCCCTTTGTACCGCCACTGTGTTCGGGTGCGTCTACTTCAGGAAAGATCAGACCACTACAATATAGACGCAGGTGTTGCTTGGTGACAGGCCTCCTTAAGACCCCAAACACATGAGTTCCACATCTTTATTACGAGTGGTCAGTTGCCCTAATTGTCATAATCCATGATTAGTGATGCATTTTGTTGATACAATGCTTAATGGTTAATAGTGTTACGCACGTCTTATATCTATTATGTATGTCTTCAGGTTTGACCTAATGCAACAAACGATTCGCGTCACCGTGTGGGTGCCTTCGGGCAGATATATATATATATATATATATATATATATATATATATATATATATATATATATATATATATATATATATATATATATATATATATATATATATATATAAAATGTTGAAGTCAACAGTGGTAACAGCGTTGTTGAGCTTCTATGAAGTCCTTTCAATATTTCTGACGAGCTGGCAGTACAAGGAGAATTCCAAACTCCATTTTGATCCCAAGACGTCTTTTGTACCTGAACATACCATCTTCAGGGGAGAAGTGATGGGATAAGTTGTTGTTTGAGATTGTCACTTTGTAAAACAAGGTGACGCTGGCCGGCCTTACGGGAGAAGAGTGGATACGCGCTATATATGTGGTAGGAGAGAGCGTGGGGACGGCCTAGCCGCGCTGGCCTATCAGAGCGAAGTAGCTGTGGCGAGTGTCAGCCAGTGGCTGTGCAGTGTTCCTCCTATGCGATGGAAGGCTGATCTTCAGGAGTTGAATGTTGATACTGGGCTTGTAGGTGTGAATGAAAACTGCTTCTCTGTGCAGGGCAACAGTGTTATCAACAAGATGCTGTCTTGTAAGCGAGATGCTTTGACTTGTATGAGTGTGCCCACGGATGCGCTGTGGGCCTTCTTGATGGTGCAGTCGTAGTCAAGTCTATGTACGAGTACTTTGGGTTGAGGTGACTGCAGTCGCCAATGTTCCAGATGTACTGGTACACGAGGTTTGTTTCTTGAAGTAAGTTGGTCCGTGGACAGCAGGAATTTTTACCTATCAGACTGGAGGTTCAACGGGTGAGCTATCGATCCAGAATCAAAGCTTCTGGATCGATGGTTTTAACGTTTGGGTGATAATCTTCCTGAGGGCTTTCTCGTCATCTTTATAAGTGGATGAGATGTAGCTCTTGTAAAACAAGGGAATGGTGTTGTCAGGGTCTTATTGTGTATTAGGTGATGACATGAAGGAGTCCATGCGGCGTTTAATGACTTCGTCTACCTCTTCATTCCTATAGCCATTGCTAAATAAAACTTGAGACTCTGCGGAACTCGGCGCTGGTGGCAATCCATGTAGAACAATGAGTGAGGGCACGCTTGACTAAGACGTTGATTACACTGCGGCAGTATCGTTCGGGGCACTTATTCGCGGTTTTGAGGCAGAAACCAAGGTTGGTTGGCTTCACTTGGCTTAAACTTGGATCAAGAAACTGTAGGTATTTCTTCTGACAAGTACATCGAGAAAGGGAAGCTGCTGGTTCTCTTCTATCTCGTGTGTGAATCAGAGGCAGGAATTTCTCTTGAATGTGTCTATCAGGTGGAGAACGTGATCTGTTTCAGTGTTGATAAAGATGTTATCGATATATCTTGTGTATATGGAAGACTTCAATTCCAGGTGTTGGGAGAGTAATATTTCTTCAATAGAGCACATGTAGAAGTTGGCGAAGTAGACCCATGGCGACACCATCTCCTTGGACATATATATTGCCATCTGGAGCATAAAAAGATGCTTCCTTTGTACAAGCTTGTAGTTGGGCGTGTAAGTTAGGTTCGGGGATGGGAAATGGGTGGTCTTCTGAGTGTTAGAGTTTGTTCACACACAAGATAGGAGAGAACCAGCAGCTCTCCTTCCTTGATGTACTTTTCAGAAGAAATACCTAGTTTCTCAACCAAAGTTCATATGAAGCCAATCAATCTTTGTTTCTGCCTCGACGCCGCGAGTGAGTGCCCCGAACGATACCGCCGCAGTGCAAGCAACACCTTCGTCAAGGTGTTGCTATACATGTTGCTTTACATGGAATACCACAAAACCCAAGCTCCGCAGAGTCTGAAGTTTTATACATGGCTATACGAATAAAGAGGTAGACAAAGTCATTAAACGCCGCATGGATGCCTGATGCCTTCATGTCATCACCTAGGGCACAGCAAGACCCTGACAATACCATTCCCCTGTTTTACAAGAACCACATGTCATCCGCTTATACAGACGACGAGAAAACCCTCACGAAAACCGTCTTAATTTTGTCGGTTATCACCGACAACCTTAAGACCATCGATCCAAAAGCAAAGCAAAAGCTCACCATTTACTACAAGACCCGATGAACCTCCAGCCACCACCTCCCACGGACCAACTCCTTTCAAGAAACAAACCTCGTGTACTACTAGTTCACCTGCAACAATGGCAACTGCAGTCACCTCGACCCAAAGTACTTGTACAAAGGTTGACCACGACCACACTATCAAGAAGGCTCATAGTGCACCTAAAAGATGGAGCGATTCGCCGGCACAATCGTATAAGTCACAGCATCCCTTACGAGACAGAATCTCGTTGACAATATTGTTGCCCTGCAAAGAGAACCAGACACACAGCAGTTAAGGATATCAGAAGCAGTTTTCATTCACACCTACAAGCCCAGTATCAACATTCAACTCCTGCCCGAGATCAGCCTTCCATCACATAAGAGGAACACTGCCCCACCATTGGCTGATACTCTCGCCGCAGCTACCATATATATAGCACATTTCCAGCCTTCTCCCTTCACTTCTCCCTTGAAGATGGTATGTTCAGGACCGAAAGACGTTTCGGGATCAAAATGGAGTTTGGAATTCTCGCACTGCACAACGACGACCAACGCCAGCTTGTCAGAAATACTGAAAGGACTTCATACAAGCTCAACAACACTTTTGCCGCTATTGACTTCAAACAAAAATTGCATTTTGAATAGCCTACTTTCCATATACGTATATATATATATATATATATATATATATATATATATATATATATATATATATATAGAGAGAGAGAGAGAGAGAGAGAGAGAGAGAGAGAGAGAGAGAGAGAGAGAGAGAGAGAGAGAGAGAGAGAGAGAGAGAGAGAGAGAGAGAGAGAGAGAGAGAGAGAGAGAGAGAGAGAGAGAGAGATGAGTAGCGTAGTAGAGGGAGAGAGATAGCGAAAGATGAAAAAAAAAAAAAACATGTCTGAGGCGCGAAAAACACTTACCTGGACTCCCTAGTTTACTTTAAGAATCCATGCACTTACCTAGTCCTCTTCCTATTTTAATCTTGTCAACTTCCCTTTGCCTCCTCATGTTAAGCTCAATATATAATATAAGATAAGCGTTTGCCTTCCCCTCAGACTCATTAAACTTCACCGAGCCTCTCCTATAAGCAAACACTAATTTTTGCAAAACTGTACACTCTTTAGGGTGGGTTTGTGTCTGCGTGGGGCGAATGCACTGGATAGCGGCCACCTTCCTGTCCCTTCCCCTTGTAATGTGACTCAACCAACGCGTCTGAGAGCGCGCAGCTGTTTCCTTTGTTCAGTTGCGTCGTAGTGTTTGTTGTAATAGAATGTACGTATCTTGCTGGAGTGACAGAGCACTGGCACTTGGGTCAGGGGGATAATTTGGAGGACCATTTCTAGTAACTATTGCCTGAAAGTTAGCGGCAGTATGCCCCTGCCTTGCTATGTAGGATAAGCACCAGTCATGGGCTTGACTGACTGTGATGCCAGTCGAATTATGGTGGACTACAAATCTAACCCTTTCTGTCATGGCATCCTAGTGGTTTATGTTGTAGTGAGAGCCTGGATGTTGGTGTCTGACCATCTTGGGCCCTGTCGGTTGTTGTGTAATTATGTCATTAGTGCTGCTGGGAGCTCTGAAGCCAGGCAATTTCATAATTTTGTGTGTGCGTAGATTCCCATAGTCCTCTAGGAAACTGCAGGTAGACTATTCACGTGCAGGAGGATATAATGTTCTGTTGGAGATGGGTTTGGCCCGTTACATGGGAGGCTGTCCACAGAATATTATAAGCATATATATATATATATATATATATATATATATATATATATATATATATATATATATATATATATATATATATATATATATGTATATATATATAGTATAGTAGAATACAATTATAGGTGAGAAAAGAATGTAAATATAGATGAGAAATAAGAACGAATGAAGGAAGGAGAGAGAGAGAGAGAGAGAGAGAGAGAGAGAGAGAGAGAGAGAGAGAGAGAGAGAGAGAGAGACTGGGAACGAGAATTTGACATGTCTGACGCGTAGCCACGGAGGACCACAAATGTCCCCAAGTCGGACTGCCCTTCTGATGACGACCCTAAGTATTTTGACACACCCCCTCAACTTTTTCTTCATTAACTTCTGCAACATTCGTGGTTTAAGGTCTAATTTTCAATCTGTAGACTAGCACCTCTCCTCTTCTAAACCTCATCTTCTTTTCCTCACTGAAACTCAGGTGTTTGAGGCAACTGACAGTAGCCCCTTTTCTGTTCCTTCCTACTTTATCTCTCCTTATTTTCGATCCAAAGCTGGATGTTGCGTTTATGTGCGTAACAATTTAACCTGCTCTCGTGCCCACGCTCTTGAATCTTCTGAGTTTTCCACCATCTGGCTACGACTACAGAGTCACTTTCAAACTAAATTTATCTGTGCTGTATACCTCTCACCTAACTCTTCTGACAATAAGAAATTCTTTGACTACTTAACTTCCAAAGTGGAGTACATTCTGACTCTCTTCCCTTTTGTAGAGATCTCCATTCTTAGAGACTTCATTGATTACCACCAGCTTTGGCTTTCTTCTCCCTTCACTGACCATCCTCGTGAATTAGCCTTCAACTTTGCTGTCCTCCACGACCTAGAACAACTGGTGCAACACCCTACTCGTATTCTTGACCATCTTGGAGATATGCCCAACATTCTTGACCTTTTCCCGATCTCTGATCCTTCTGTTTATGCTGTCACCCTCTCTTCTCCGTTGGGCTCCTCTGACCACAATCTCATATCTGTATCTTTTCCTATCACTCCAACCCCTCCTCAGTATCCCCTTAAGCGAAGATGCCTCTGGCATTTTGCCTCTGCTAGTTGGGGGGACTTTTGGAGGTATTTTGCTGATTTTCCTTGGAATGATTACTACTTCCGATTCTGAGACCCGTCTTTGTGTGCTGAGCACATAACAGAGGTGACAGTGTCTGGCATGGAGGCGTACATTCCTCACACTTTTTCTGGACCTAAATCTTCCAAACCTCGGTTTAACACAGCCTGTTCTCGTGCTATACATGATAGAGAGGTGGCCCACAAAAGGTACTTAAGTCTTTCATCACCAGAATCTCATGCACTTTATATTTCTACCAAGAACCATGCCAAGTCTGTTCTCCAACTAGCCAAAAAACTCCTTCATTAACAGAAAATGTCAAAATCTTTCAAGATCTAACTCCCCTTGTCACTTCTGGCATCTAGTCAAAAATACCTCCAATAACTTTGCTTCTTCTTCTTTCCCTTCAACCAGATGGCACCACTGTTATCACATCTATTTCTAAAGTTGAACTCTTCGCTCAGACCTTTGCTAAAAACTCTACCTTGGACGATTCTGGGCTTGTTCCTTCCTCTCCTCCACCGTCTGACTACTTCATGCTTCCTATTAAAATTCTTCGCAATGATGTTTTCCATGCCCTCGCTGACCTAAACTCTTGGAAGGCTTATGGACCTGATGGGATCCCTTCTATTGTTCTCTGAAACTGTGCCTCCGTGCTTACACCTTGCCTAGTCAAACCCTTTCAACTCCTTCTGTCAATATCTACCTTTCCTTCTTGCAGGAAGTTTGTCTACATTCATCCTGTTCCTAAAAAGAGTGACCGTTTTAATCCATCAAACTACCATCCTATTGCTTTAATTTCCTGCCTACCTAAAGTTTCTGAATCTATCCTCAACAGGAAGATTCTTAAACATCTATCACTTCACAACCTTCTATGTGATCGCCAGCATGGGTTTCGTCAAGGCTGCTCTACTGGCTATCTTCTGGCTTTCCTTACTGAGTCTTGGTCATCCTCTTTTAGAGATTTTGGTGAAACTTTTGCTGTTGCCTTGGACATATCAAAAGCTTTTGGTAGAGTCTGGCACAAAGCTTTGATTTCCAAACTACTCTGCTACGGCTTCTATCCTTCTCTCTCTATAACTTCATCTTAAGTTTCTTTTCTGACCGTTCTATTGCTGCTGTGGTAGATGGTCACTGTTCTTCTTCTAAATCTATTAACAGTGGTGTTCCTCAGGGTTCTGTACTGTCACCGATTCTCTTCTAATTATTCATGAACGACCTTCTAAACCAAATATCTTGTCCTATCCACTCCTACGCTGGTGATACCACCCTGCACTTTTCCATGTCTTTTCATAGACGTCCAAACCTTCAGGAAGTAAACATTTCACACAAGGAAGTTATAGATCGCCTGACTTCTGATCTCTCTAAAATTTCTGATTGGGGCAGAGCAAACTTGGTATTGTTCAGTGCCTCAAAAACTCAATTCCTTCATCTATCAACTTGACACAGCCTTCCAGACAACTATCCCCTCTTCTTCAATGACATTTAACTGTCCCTCTCTTCTACACTGAACATCTCGGTCTGTCCTTTACTTATAATCTGAACTGGAAACTTCACATCTCATCTCTAGCTAAAACAGCTTCTATGAAGTTAGGTGTTCTGAGACATCTCCACCAGTTTTTCTCACCCCTTCAGCTGCTAACTCCATAAGGGCCTTATCCATCCATGTATGGAGTATGCTTCACATGCCTTGGGGGTGTTTCACTCATACCGCACTTCTAGACAGGATGGAATCAAAAGCTTTTCGTCTTATCAACTCCTCTCCTCTAACCGACTGTCTTCAGCCTCTCTCATCGCTGCAATGTTCCATCTCTAGCTGTCTTCTACCGCTATTTTCATGCTAACTGCTCTTCTGATCTTGCTAACTGCATGCCTCTCTTCCTTCCACTGTCTTGCTGCACAGGACTTTCTTCTTTCTCTCATCCCTATTCTGTCCACTTCTTTAATGCAAGAGTTAACCATTATTCTTAGTCATTCATCCTTTTCTCTGGCAAACTCTGGAACTCCCTGCTTGGTTCTGTATTTCCACCTTCCTATGACCTAAACTTCTTCAAGAGGGAGGTTTCAACACACTTATCCTTCAATTTTTGACTACCGCTTTGGACCCTTATCTGGGACTGGCATCTAAATTGGCTTTTTTTTTTTATTGGATTTTTTTTGCCCTTGGCCAGTGTCCCTCTTACATAAAAAAAAAATAAAAAAATAAAAGGAAAGCCGTAGCCTATTTCCAGCACCTAGTATAACATTTGCCTGCACAGAGTCTCTCATATTCCCTACGTAATTTCTCTTGCTTCCCATTGTTCATTCAATTTAGGTCTCAACCAGCATTTAGTAAACGAGTTGCTTTTGACGATGAAGTTATCAGTATTTATCCAGTCCCCATACTTTTGTCACCAGAATTTTTAGAATGAAAGTATTTTATTCATGTAAGCCAGCACTGTGTGAGGCGAAGCAGCGGCAGTGTATGTGTGTATATAACCACAGTTAGACAGGCCAGTTGTTGTAAGGGGATAAGTGAGTATTTACCGGACATACGTCTCAGCCTATATGGGTAGTGTAGGAGTCTCCATCTCAGCTTGCCTGGGAGTGTAGTTAAGAATAAAATACTTCATATCAGGGATGTGACATCTCAGCTGCATGCGTGTGTAAGATTAGCTTTGTTACAATGAAAGGTGAATTACCCCCAGCCCCTCCTGCCTGTTTTGTTGGCACTCCGTCTGTGTATGTATTTTGTTAAAGGCTACTGCTGATATAGGCTCCTGGAGAGTGTTTGGCTGCAGAGGAAGGTAAGTGTATTGCCGGGTAGTGAAACTTTACTCCCTCCGCAGGGCCTGTCAGTGCCTGTCATCTAGGAGGCAGTAAACAAAACTATTCAGCGACAAATGCAACTTTGTTGTACAGTGGGTAGATTTGTTACTGAGGGTGATTGTCCACTTGGGTTTTATACCTCGATCTAATATGTGTTGTTGCTCGTTGTAGTTGTCTCTTCCTAGAACGTGGAGATCGATTTTTTCCCAGCTGTTGGTGTTGGTAGTTGATGAACTGTTTCCATGTTTATGTGTGGGGAAAACAGACTGGCAACCTCATTTGTGTAACCTGGTTTTGAGACCGGTGGTATAAGGTACAAGACTCAAAAGAGGACACTATAGCCCGTCTTAAGCCCTGTACCTAGTCACATAAGGGGTGATTTGGAGGAATCTAGTCCAGATAAGACAACTGTGGGAAGGGCAGGGATTTTTGGTCATAACAAAAATTGGCGACCTCACCAGGATTGCAGGAAGCTTCGTCACCACATGGGAAAGGTAATTATTGGTTTGTTTCGTTGTTCTTTATCTGCCGACACGCAGTTTACACTATTTATTTTTCTATGAAGGAGAAACACCAGCCAAGGGCAACAAAAATTTAATAATAAAAAGATGCCCACTGAGATGCCAGTCCCATAAAAGGTCTGAAGCGGTATTAAAAAATTGAAGGATAAGTTCTTGAAACCTCCCTCTTGAAGAACTTCAAGTCATAGGAAGGTGAAAATACAGAAACAGGCAGGGAGTTCTAGAGTTTACCAGAGAAAGGGATGAATGACAGAATACTGGTTAACTCTTGCATTAGAGAGGTGGGCAGAACACAGAACAAGGGTGAGAGAAAGAAGAAAGTCTTGTGCAGCGAGACCGCTGGAGGAGGGGAGGCATGCAGTTAGCAAGATCAGAAAAGCAGTTAGCATGAAAATAGCGGTAGAAGATAGCTAGAGATGCAACATTGCGGCGATGAGAAAGAGACTGAAGACGGTCAGTTAGAGGAGGCGAGTTGATGAGACGAAAAGTTTTTGATTCCACCCTGTCTAAAAGAGCAGTATGAGTGGAATTCCCCCAGACATGTGAAGCATCCTCCATACTCGTACATGGACCTAACCTAAGGATTTAGCAGCTGGGGGAGGTGATATGAACTGGCTGAGACGCCAGTTTCTCTGGCGTTTTTTTCCTGCTACCAGCAAGGCTGGCAGCAGGAATGACACACGATCTGAGTCTCCTGCCTCTGCCAGAAGTGGCAGTGTAGATCTGACACAGTTCGCTGTGAGGACACTCAGTCCCACAAATAGTGTCTCAGGACGTGTTAGTCCTGCCCACAGCGTGGGTAGCTTCTCCCAAACAGAAGGCATGTCTGAGTAGATGAGATTTATGTTGGAGATGAGAATGGAGTTGGAGGAGGTTAAAGAAATTAAGAGAAGACTCCAGTTGGAAGCTGAAGCTGAGAAAAATAGATTAATGAATGAGGATGGTAGGGAAGGAGGCTTGAGGCTGAAGAGAAAGTAAGGGTGCTTGAAATGGAGGAGGCGGAGATGTAAGAGAGGGTGGAGGCTGAGAAGACTAGGATATCTGAATTGGAGAAGACTCGAATAGAAGTTAATTCATATCATGGCTTGAGGACAGGAGGAGTGAAAGAGGATACAGTAGAAAGCCAGATGGTGAGGAGTCTGAAGTTAATTCCGGAGTTTGGTGAGAAGGTGACGGAATGGTTCAGGATATTTGAGAAGAAAGAGGCCGAATTTGATTGGCCTCAAGACCGATGAGTTGGCCTTGTGGCAAATATGTTAAAGGGCAGGGCGTTGGAAGTCTTTGACAGGATGTCAGTCGAGGATCTGGAGGATTATGAGGAGTTCAAGGATGGCATCCTGAGAGCCTATGAGTTGCGGCTATAGGATTATAGACTGCAGTTCCGTGGAGGAAAGAAGAGAGGTTGTGATTGCTATCTAGAATGTGGTCGCTACCTGAAGGAGACATTCGAAAAATGGATTGCTAGCAAACAGGCCATCTCCTAGTGTGAATTAAAGGAGCTCATGGTAATGGAGCAATTTGTCAATATGGCCGAGAACGAGTTGGTGTTACTGCTCAGGAAGAAAAGATTTAAAAGCCCATAGAAGGCAGCTACTTGGGTGATGATCATGCTTTGGCTCATCGTCATGCATCCCACCAAGGGGGTGCAGGGGTTAATGGAGCTGGAGAGAAATGGTCAGAAGGCAGTGGTAGTGTAGGCCCCATTGGAAATCCCCACCACAGTTTTGGGTCTGAGAACAAGTCTCTGTCTGGGAATTCCTCTAACACCAGGCCTTCTTTCAATCCAGAAAGCAACAGGGAATGTGGGGCTTAGCACCACTAAATACAATAACCAACCAACCCGTTACCATTACAGAGATATGGGGCACTTCCAGTTTAATTGCCCCAAGCTGATTACGCCTTCAGCCACTAAGCCCCTCCAGAAACCAGTGGTTTTGCTGGTCTGGCCGGACCAGGATATAGAGGAAGCTCCTATTCCGACAGCCAGTGTTTCACTTGAGTGTGTGAGGTCTGGGTTAGATTGATGTCACCCCTTTTTGTACCTGGATACTATAGAGATTGCTGTGGTGGTGTATCCTGTTACCATGCTGTGTGACACAGCCGCCCAACAATCTCTGTGCTGGAATATTACCGGGACGAGGGTAGCCTTCGGGAAGGCAGTGTTGTGTTGGGGCATCAATTCTGTCAGCAAGTTTGCCATTACTAAGATGAGGCTGATTTATCTGTTGGTGACCACTTAGGCACGATTGGCCGTGATGGAGGACCTGCCAGTGTCCGGTGTTGATTTCCTTCTGGGGAATGACCTGGCAGGTGGAATAATTTGGATGGAGCACCCATCTACGGACGCTGACCTGGATGTGGCAGCTGTTGAGATGCCAGATTCAGTTAATATTATCACCCGCTTTAGGGCAAGGGGTCTTCTGCAGTTTCTGAAATCAAGTGCAGTAAGGCAGGGCCACCGAGAGAGGAATGCAGAGAGGATGTACCTGCCAGAGTGGGGGCAGGGTATCCAGAGGCCTGTCCCACTGCCAGCGAGGGTTTGGACAGACTAGAGTCGGACTTCTCCTTGTGTCATGGTGTTGAGGATGACTGGGACAAAGCAGGGTCACCCCTGGAAGCACATGACTCGGTTGGGACTGTTACTGAAGGTGAGAGTGAAGAATTGGGTTTGAGAAGTCTATTTGCTGGTTTACCTCACTTGGCAAAGCACCCTGAAGATGTCGCTCAGGCAGAGTTGCCACCTGGCTTGGAGGCTGTGGATGGGAGGCTGTGGGGATTTTACATCGTCGGTGGAAGGAATTTGATGAAGGTGAATTACTCCAAGTTAAAGTGCCGTCTAAATGCAAAGAAGCACTAGTATTTCCGGCACATGAGGGCCTGATGGTGAGAAACCTCCGAATGAGAAAAACCGTGGCGAGACTATGGAGGAATTTTTGGTGGCCCAGTATGACTAGCAGTGTGGCTATAATACTTAAGTGCTGCAACGCCTGTCAAGTGGGTGGCAAGCCGAATCAAGTGCCACCTGTAGCACCTCTTTACCCTATCCGGGCTGGTGCTCCTCCCTTCACCAGGGATCTTATTGATGTCGTGGGCTCTCTTCTTCGCTTCTCGAGTAGGGTATAAATACCTCCTGACTATAATGGATGTCACCACAAGGTACCCGGAAGCCATACCCATCAGGAGCATCCATTCCAAGGTGTTGCTCAAGACCTTACTAAATTCCTCTACTCATTTCAGACTGCTTTTCAGGATCCAGTCAGACCAAAGGGTCAATTTTACTACAAAAATGTTTGCTGAGACCATGACTGAGTGGGGATTAGACACGTCCTGTCTAGTGCCTACCACCCTCAGTCACAAGGCCTTGGAGTGACACGATTAGACTTTAAAAATCATGCTGAGGACGTTTTGTTTGGTCCATAACAAGGACTAGGATGAGGCGGTCCCTTATGTTTGCTGTATGACAGGTGCCCATTGAGTTCTTGTGGTTCTCGCCGAATCAGCTTGTGTTTGGACACTTGTGAGTGGCCCATTGGATGTAGTTCGAGACGCCTAGCGTTGGCCTCGGTCCCTCGGAATCTTTGTTGGGTATGATGATGAGCACTCGGGAGCAGTTGCTAAAAGGCCTGGAGGTGGCTCTGTTGCACTTGAGCCAGGCTCAGAAGAGTATGAAAATGCACTATGACCAGAAGGCCAAGTGACGATGTTTTACTCCCGGGATGAAGTGCTAGTGTTACTCCCGATTCACGGACAACCGCTGACATCACGTTAAAGCGGTCTTTATGTAGTGGAGAGGTGTGTGAGTTAGATTATCTGGATGTCACTCCTCACCGGCGAAAGCAGGCCAAGCTTTGCCATGTTAATATGATGAGACCTTATTATCACAAGAATAGCCAACAAGGCTCTTTAGTTTCTGCTGTGGAAGGGGCACCTTTAGTTTTTTTTTTGGGGAGGTGAAGGAGCCTGATAATCTTGGCCCCGAACCGATAAGTTCCCACAGAGTATTAGGAGAAGAATAGTGATCAGCTTCTAGAGGAAAAATTGAGCCATCAGGACCCAGCGTGCCAGCGGGAAATGTTAGATAGACTGGGAAAGTACCCCTCTGTCTTTAATATTACTCCGGGAAGGACAGCTCTGGTGGAGTATGATACTGATGTAGGGGAGGCTGTTCCCTTTAAGATATCCCCCTACCGTGTGAATTCCCACAAGCGGCAGTTGTTGGGAGAAGAATTAGAATACATGCTCGAGCATGATCTCATTACAAGAACTTACAGTGAATGGAGCTCATCTTTCACCCTACAACCAAAGCCCGGTGGTCAGATCAGGTTCTGTATTAATTTTAGAAAAGTGAACGCCCTGTCGAAGGCTGACACTTATCTCCTGCTTAGGCTAAACGACTTGTCAAGAGGTACTGGCAGGTACCCCTGACGGATCGGGCAAAAGAGATTACTAGCTTCGTGGCCAGTGATGCAGTTTATGTGTGCCAGGTCATGTCTTATGGCCTGAAAAATGCCCCAGCCACTTTCCAGCAGTTGATGGACTGAATAGTAGAGGGCTTGCCACATTGCGTCATCTGTATTGACGACTTAATTATTAATGACACTACATGGCTGTCTGCACGCCTTCAGGAGGCAGGTCTAATTGTCAACCTTGATAAATGTGAATTTGTTAAGACCCAATTCCAATACCTCTGATACGTGGTGGATCATAGCTACATGACTCCGCCAGAAGCGAAAGTAGAGGCGATCAGGCAGTTCCCCGCCCCTACCTGTCGCCGCGCTCACCAGAGGTCCGCGGGTTAGTTGGGTACTATCACCGATTTCTTCCGTGGTACTCATCCCCATTGGCCCCTTTGACCGAGCTCCTGCAGAAGGGACGTCGTTAAGAGTGGTCCGGAAAGTCTGAGGGGGCGTTTATAAAACTAAAAGTTGTGCTGTGCAGCCTACCTGTGTTCAAGGCATCTGACTTCTCTCGGTCCTTTGATTTGGCTGTCAACGCCAGCCAAGTGAGGGTGGGAACTGTGTTATTGCAGCCAGTTGATAACCACGTAAATCACCCCGTTTGTTATTTTCTAAGAAGCTCATCTTGTTCCAGAAGAATTACTCTGTAACTGAACAAGAACTTCTAGCTATGATTTTGGCCTTGCAGCATTTAAAAGTTTGTGTGCTTGCTCATGGCCATAATCCTTTGTAGTTTTTGGGCCATTTTAAATTTAAGAATGTAAGGCTTATTTAAGAGAGTCTATTGGAGCAAGAATATAATCTTGATGTCAGTCATATTAAGGGAACTGATAACGTAATAGCAGACTCTTTGTTGCAGGCCGGGACTTAAATTTTATCAGCAGTATGTTCCCAAATATTCATAAGTTCTCGAATACCTTCCAACTTTTTTTGTTTATGGGAGGTATGTCATGTAGTGTGTAATTATAAATAAAAAGTAAGAATGAATGAAGGAAGGAGACAGAAAGAAGAGAGAGAGGCTGAGGAGAAGAACTTGACATGTCTGACGTGCAGCCTATTCGCAGCACTTAGTATAACATTTACTCCCACAGAGTCACTTGTATTCTCTCTGTAATTCTCCTTACTTCCCATTGTTCATTCAAATTGAGTCTCACACAGTATTTAGTAGAAGAGTTGCTCTTGGCGATAAAATAATCTTGGCGATAAAATAATAAGCATTCATCCAAAACCTGTAGTTTAATCACCAAAATTTTTAGGAAAGTGTTTTGTTCATGTAAGCCAGTGCTGGGTGAGGTGAGGCAGCAGACAGTAAATATATATATATATATATATATATATATATATATATATATATATATATATATATATATATATATATATATATATATATATATATATATATATATATATATATATATATATATATATATATATATATATATATATATATATATGCCGCCATCCCACTCCCCCCTTTTGTACCCCCACCCGTAGTAGCAGAGTGGGTGAGCGATCGCCTCATGTTCCCACAGTCATAATCCAGCTACGACCTTAGATAGATGTACTGTCGGAAGGGAGACGAATGAAGGAAACCGGGAGGGATTTTCTTTACAGTTAGATGGGTCAGTTGCTCTAAGGGGATAAGTGAGTAATTACCGGCCGTGCATCCCGCCCTATATGAGTAGTGTAGGAGTCTCCATTTCAGCTTGCCTGGGAATGTTGTTAAGTGTAAAGCACTTCATATCAGGGACGTGACACCTCGGCTGCGTGTGTGTGCAAGCTGAGCTTTGTTACCGTGAAAGGTGAATTACTCCCATGGCTGTTATGTGGGCACTGAGTCTGTTTATGTGTTTTGCTAAATGCTCCTGCTGGTACAGGCTCCTGGAGAGTGATTGGCTGCGGAGGATCGTAAGTGTACTGCCAGTTAGAGAAACTTTACTCCCTCCACAGGAGCTTGTCTTCTAGGAGACAGTAAACAACACTATCCAGCGACAGATATGACAGTTTGTTGGACAGTGGGTGAATTTGTTACTGAGTGCGATTGTCTAACAGGGTTTTATACCTTGACCTTATATGTGTTGTCACTCGTTGTAATTGTCTCTCCCTAGAACGTGGTGATCAATTATATCCCAGCTGTTGGAGTTGGTAATTCCCTTGTCTGTATGTGGGAGAAACAGAATGGCAACCTCATATGTGTAACATGGTTTTGCGACCGGTGATAAAGGGTGCAAGACTCAAAAGAAGACCTTGTAGCTCATCTTAAGCTCATCTTAAGCCTTAAGCCCCCATTACTTGGGGAAGCTAGTCCAGTTGAGGCAGATTTGGGAAGGGCAGGAATTTGTGGTCATAGCAATATATATATATATATATATATATATATATATATATATATATATATATATATATATATATATATATATATATATATATATATATATATATATATATATATATATATATATATATATATATATATGTGTGTGTGTGTGTGTGTGTGTGTGTGTGTGTGTAGTATTGGTGAATCTTAGGAGATGAAAATGTTGATGATGGACATGTTAAATCTAGGACATTTTCTTAGATGTAGGAAAATGTCCCTAGATTTTGGTAAGTATAAAGAAATTTCGGGAAATATCCCTAGACTTAGTGGACTGCTACCACCTGGTCTCCACAAAAAAAAAAAAAAAGTCATTGAACCAGGTCGATGTTACCTCTTACCTAGATGCACCCTTAACCTAACCGAGCATAACCTAATCTGTCCCATTCTGTGGTGGTCATTTTATAAACTGATCAAATATAAACTGGATTCAAAAGCTTTTCATCTCATCAACTCCTTTCCTCTAATTGATTGTCTTCAGCCTCTCTCTCATCGCCGCAATGTTGCATCTCTAGCTATCTTCTACCGCTATTTTCATGTTAACTGCTCTTCTGATCTTGCTAACTACATGCCTCCCCTCCTCCCACGGCTTAATTGCACAAGACTTTCTTCTTTCTTTCGTCCCTATTCTGTCCAGGAATAGAGTTAACCAGTATTCTCAATCATTCATCCCATTCTCTAGTAACCTCTGGAGCTTCCTGCCTGCTTTTGTATTTCCACCTTCCTATGACTTGAATTCCTTCAAGAGGGAGATTTCAAGACACTAATCCATTAATTTATGACCACCGCTTTGTACCCTTTTGCTGGGACTGGTATCTCATTGGGCTTTTCTTTTCTTTTTTAGTTTGTTCTTTTTTTTTACCATTGGCAAATGTCCCTCCTACATAAAAGAAAAAAAAAAAAAAAACTCACTGCAACTATCACACCATCAACGCTCAACAGTTAACGTCTTGACACCTAAGTGACAGGCCTTGTGAATCAGCTGTCTGCCAAAGTGCATGTTTTTGCTACTTAGAATATACCTTTCACATTGCGTAGTATTAAGTATTCAGATATCATATTCATGTGACGATATTTATGACATTATATTCATTCTGTGATGGGAATGCCTTGACTGCAGCAGTAGAATACAGACGAAGGTACCAAGAAAGAGGACACCCTGATAGCAAATTATTCTATTGTTGTACAGAATGTGCTAGCATTTCCGTGAGAGAGGATGTTTCCCCGGTACTTCTGTAACAGTTAAATGTACTGTATCAGCTAAAGATGATATCGTCCGGATGACAATACGAAGCCCCACCATCAGTAGAAGAATACAAATATATAAAGGGGCAAAATTCACGGAGCATAGAACAAGTTGACATCAGTTAGAAAGAATATCAAATAATATAAAGGGACATTTACAGGGGTGGCGAGAACGCTGGGCAGTCGTCATGAAGCTAGTGAGTTGCCAATTATGTTTAAAAGGTAGCACTTAACAACCACTGCATTGCTGTGTTTTATGTATTTTTTTTTCACTGACACATACAACAATTTAATTTGACATTTGCTAACTATTTCCTTTAAGGCTTTGACTGCGTAAATTGTACACAAAAAAATATCATTTAATGTCACGCGGCGCCACTAGAGTAAGTGGCGAGCCAAGATGCGGAGGCCCACCCATATGAGCAGTTTCTGTAACATAATTTACACGTTAATTTCTCGCAAAATAAAGCAAAACACATCATATATTTATAGAGTATTTTCATCTTAAAATTACTTGAACTATCAAATCCCTTATCTCGCGGGACACCCTAAATAAATAAATGAATATATATATATATATATATATATATATATATATATATATATATATATATATATATATATATATATATATATATATATATATATATATATATATATATATAATGTAGGCGGTCACCCCACAACACAGTATAAATTGTATATTGTCAAGAAAGAAGAAAGAAGAAAAGAGGAAAAAAAGAAAAAAGAGAAGATAGAATTTTTTTCTTCTTTTTATGTAGGAAGGACACTGGCCAAGGGCAACAAAAATCTAATAAAAAAATGCCCATTGAAATGCCAGTCCCATAAAAGGGTCAAAGCAGTGGTCAAAAATTGGTGGATAAGTGTCTTGAAACCTCCCTCTTGAAGGAATTCAAGTCATAGGAAGGTGGAAATACAGAAGCAGGCAAAGAGTTCCAGAGTTTACCAGAGAAAGGGATGAATGATTAAGAATACTGGTTAACTCTTGCGTTAGAGAGGTGGACAGAATAGGGGTGAGAGAAAGAAGAAAGTCTTGTGCAGCGAGGCCGCGGAAGGAGGGGAGGCATGCAGTTAGCAAGATCAGAAGAGCAGTTAGCATGAAAATAGCGGTAGAAGACAACTAGATATGCAACATTGCGGCGGTGAGAGAGAGGCTAAAGACAGTCAGTTAGAGGAGAGGAGTTGATGAGACGAAAAGCTTTTGATTCCACCCTGTCTAGAAGAGCAGTATGAGTGGAACCCCCCCCAGACATGTGAAGTATGCTCCATACATGAACGGATAAGGCCTTTGTACAGAGTTAGCAGCTGGGAGGGTGAGAAAAACTGGCGGAGACGTCTCAGAACACCTAACTTCATGGAAGCTGTTTTAGCTAGAGATGAGATGTGAAGTTTCCAGTTCAGATTATAAGTAAAGGACAGACCGAGGATGTTCAGTGTAGAAGAGGGGGACAGTTGAGTGTCATTGAAGAAGAGGGGATAGTTGTCTGGAAGGTTGTGTCGAGTTGATAGATGGAGGAATTGAGTTTTTGAGGCATTGAACAATACCAAGTTTGCTCTGTCCCAATCAGAAATTTTAGAAAGATCAGAAGTCAGGCGTTCTGTGGCTTCCCTGCGTGATATGTTTACCTCCAGAAGGGTTGGACGTCTATGAAAAGACGTGGAAAAGTGCAGGGTGGTATCATCAGCGTAGGAGTGGATAGGACAAGAAGTTTGGTTTAGAAGATCATTAATGAATAATAAGAAGAGAGTGGGTGACAGGACAGAACCCTGAGGAACACCACTGTTAATAGATTTAGGAGAAAAAACAGTGACCGTCTACCACAGCAGCAATTGAACGGTCAGAAAGGAAACTTGAGATGAAGTTACAGAGAGAAGGATAGAAGCAGTAGGAGGGTAGTTTGGAAATCAAAGCTTTGTGCCACACTCTACCAAAAGCTTTTGATATATCCAAGGCAACAGCAAAAGTTTCACCAAAATCTCTAAAAGAGGATGACCAAGACTCAGTAAGGAAAGCCAGAAGATCACCAGTAGAGCGGCCTTGACGGAACCTTTACCGGCGATCAGATAGCAGGTTGTGAAGTGATACATGTTTAAGAATTTTCCTGTTGATGATAGATTCAAAAACTTTAGATAGGCAAGAGATTAAAGCAATAGGACGGTAGTTTGAGGGATTAGAACGGTCACCCTTTTTAGGAACAGGTTGAATGTAGGCAAACTTCCAGCAAGAAGGAAAGGTAGATGTTGACAGACAGGGCTGAAAGAGTTTGACTAGACAAGGTGCAAGCACGGAGGCGCAGTTTCGGAGAACAATAGGAGGGACCCCATCAGGTCCATAAGCCTTCCGAGGGTTTAGGCCAGCGAGGGCATGGAAAACACCATTGCGAAAAATTTTAATAGGTGGCATGAAGTTGTCAGAGGGTGGAGGAGAGGGAGGAACAAGCCCAGAATCGTCCAAGGTAGAGTTTTTAGCAAAGGTTTGAGCAAAGAGTTCAGCTTTAGAAATAGATGTGATAGCAGTGGTGCCATCTGGTTGAAGTAGAGGAGGGAAAGAAGAAGAAGCAAAGTTATTGGAGATATTTTTGGCTAGATGTCGGAAATCACGAGGGAAGTTAGATCTTGAAAAGTTTTGACATTTTCTGTTAATGAAGGAGTTTTCGGCTAGTTGGAGAACAGACTTGGCATGGTTCCGGGCAGAAATATAAAGTGCATGAGATTCTGGTGATGGAAGGCTTAAGTACCTTTTGTGGGCCACCTCTCTATCATGTATAGCAGGAGAACAAGCTGTGTTAAACCAAGATTTAGAAGGTTTAGGACGAGAGAAAGAGTGAGGAATGTATGCCTCCATGCCAGACACTATCACCTCTGTTATGCGCTCAGCATACAAAGACGGGTCTCTGACACGGAGGCAGTAGTCATTCCAAAGAAAATCAGCAAAATACCTCCTCAGGTCTCCCCAACTAGCAGAGGCATAACGCCAGAGGCATCTTCGCCTGAGGAGGGATTAGAGTGATAGGATAAGATAAAGATATGAGATTGTGATCGGAGGAGCCCAACGGAGAAGATTGGGTGACAGCATAAGCAGAAGGATTAGAGGTCAGGAAAAGGTCAAGAATGTTGGGCGTATCTCCAAGACGGTCAGGAATACGAGTAAGGTGTTGCACCAATTGCTCTAGGTCATGGAGGATAGCAAAGTTGTAGGCTAGTTCACCAGGATGGTCAGTGAAGGGAGAGGAAAGCCAAAGCTGGTGGTGAACATTGAAGTCTCTAAGAATGGAGATCTCTGCAAAAGGGAAGAGGGTCAGAATGTGCTCCACTTTGGAAGTTAAGTAGTCAAAGAATTTCTTATAGTCAGAGGAGTTAGGAGAGAGGTATACAGCACAGATAAATTTAGTATGAGAGTGACTCTGTAGTCGTAGCCAGATGGTGGAAAACTCGGAAGATTCAAGAGCGTGGGCACGAGAGCAGGTTAAGTCATTGCGCACATAAACGCAGCATCTAGCTTTGGATCGAAAATGAGGATAGAGAAAGTAGGAGGGAACAGAAAAGGGGCTACTGTCAATTGCCTCAGACACCTGAGTTTCAGTGAGGAAAAGAAGATGAGGTTTAGAAGAGGAGAGGTGGTGTTCTACAGATTGAAAATTAGATTTTAGACCGCGAATGTTGCAGAAGTTAATGAAGAAAAAGTTGAGGGGGGTGTCAAGACACTTAGGGTCGTCGACAGAAAGGCAGTCCGACCTGGCGACATTTATGGTCCTCTCCCCAGATGGGGACTCCGAGGCTGGTGTAGGAGTCGCCATGATGATTTTAAAATTTTTGAGTGAAGGGTGTGTGTGTTATTAGGTGCTTGTAGTTTTGTGTGGAGGAAGAGAGGCAGAGCTAGGAGGGTAGGCTGTGACTGCCCCCTTGTGTTGTGAGACACAAAGGGAAACGTTCAGTGAGGTCACAGCTGGGTTTAATGATAAGTTCACAGCACCTCCTGAACAGTGCTTTAGATCTCATTGGGAGTAATTATCGTTTCGGCAGGTGTCTACTGCCTCCTCCTCCCAATTAACACTTGATATCGAGGGAGCCGAGAAAACATAAACATGGACACAGGACCCACGCAGTCCACAACAGGAAGACGGCCATAAAACCTGGGAAGGCAGCCTTGGTCAAAAAGGGATTAACGGTAATGATAGTAGGGACAAGGCAGAGAAAGGATTTGAAAGGGAAAGTAGGCCTGAAAGCGTGAGGCACCGGAAGGAGGAAGTCAACCTATAGAAAAATACCAACTCCAACTTACGCTCCTCCTCTAAATTGCCCCTACCCTATGACTGGCTACTGGATCAAATACCACACTTGTGGGCGGATCAAATGCATATATAAGCATTGCGAATGGTAGACATGTAAAATGTTATGAACACAAAGATAATATTTTGTGGGAAATAGGCAGTCCCAAACGATTGTATATTATAGCGTGTAGCAGTGGAATAATTCAGAAGTGGAGAGTAGCAGATACAGAAGCAGAGAGGGGCTGACCAGATAGGGGTTGAGATGGACGGAATAACTTAAAAGTAAGTGGAGCTTGAAAGCGAAATGCAGTCTATAAAATCAATTATCTTATTAAAAGAGGAGCAGGATGTTTATTTGATGCTTTATGTTTCGTGTAATAGGTTTGTATGGTGGACGAACATTTGCTCAGTTATGGAATGTTTATAGTAATTGATGTGATGCTGATGTTTTTTTTTTTTTTTTTAACTAAACATTAATTGCGCCGACTGGATATTTGTTATGTTTATGCATTTGATATTGTATGTGTTTTGGATGATGATTTCCTTAAGCAATAAATATGCTGAAGAGATATAAAGTGACACCTAATAACTTTGAATAATATGAAGATGAACGCGAACGAAAAAAACAAAAAAAATGACTTGTAAGAAATTAAATTATTAGTACTCATTCATTAAAATATGAAAATGTTTTGTGAGTTTTCCAGTAGCCTTTATGTACCAAAGCCATGCAACATCTCGGCCCACGACATTTTGGTAGTGGTGGGATGAATGTTGCAATGTTGCAAGGATTTGATGAACATCAGAAACAAGATTGCTGCAATAGAGATTAAATATTAGTGATATGAAGATGGAAACAATCACTTGTTTAAGTATTCGTTGAGCAGTTAGTGTTCATAAAGTGTCAAGATTAATATAGAGTACACTCATTATGTTTACTTAATCTGAATCTGGGTTGCACGCAGGTGTTGTTTCCACATTGATGTAGACTTTATCTAAATTTTCGTATCGTGCATAATTTTGACTTGTTGCCCTGATTGAAAACTTCTTGAAATATTTTGAGAGTGGGACAGTGGAATTTAGGAGTTATGTGGTTACCAAATTACTTGTTTCACCTGCAGCATATCAAACGTAAATAGAGAAAGTGAAAATACACCGATAATATAAGAATGTATAATATGATAGGAATTATTTAAGGTTTAGCAATTAATAAGGCATATTCATGCTAGAATTTTTGAATGATCCGTGAGAAAATGTTAAATTATTAGATAATTATATATTAGATAGTGAGAGGTACACTGATCGTCGCTAAATAGGTCGTTATAAAGAGAAGAATTATGTGTTATAGATGTTATAGATATACATAAGTCATGTGTTATAGATCGGAAATATTGCTGTACTGTCTAGCTGTGCGAAAATTATTTAGAATGAGAACATTATGCTTTATATTGATTTGAGGCAAATTAGTTGAGTGAATTTATCTAAGGAAAGTCTTATGAAGTCTTATGATTGAGGTAAGGAGGAAAATTATTGGGAAATAATTATAACTTATGATAATTAATTTATGTATATGTAGAAAAGGAGCATATAACTCATATAGTCCAGGGTCTGAGGAAGAAATTAGAAGGGGAGAAAAGTAATATGACCCTAGCCACTATGTAAATGATGAGCGATAGAGAGAGAGATTGAGCCATGGCAGGGAACATTGGGTCTTCACATATTGAGAGTAGGTACTCTTCTATACATGATAGGATAGGAAAGATAAGGATTAGGAGAATTTTGTTAGATTTGGATAATCTTAGTTGTCAAATAAAATTAGTTGTCAGAAAGGGAAAATTAAGACACCTATGTGAAAGGGAAATTCAATAAGCAGTAATTATTGTTATTCCAGTTTAGTAAACACTACTACGGATATTATAATGATAACTGACCAAAAAAAGAAGGATTAATTAATGGAAGTAAATATTCTAATTAAGGTAACTATAGAGGACGAGTACGATCATAATCAATATTATCATAGCGATTGAATCTGATATTATCCTGTTGTGGGAGAGTGATATAGGAAGCGTATATTAATCAGTAATAATGAAAGAAAAAAAAATTGTTATCTCAAGTGGAATAGATGTACGATCATAATCAATATTATCATAGCGAGTGAATCTGATATTATCTTGTGGGAGAGTGATATAGGAAGCGTATATTAATCAGTAATAATGAAAGGAAAAAAAAATGTTATCTCAAGTGGAATAGATGTTACGAGATGATATTAATCGGGCTTTATGTTAATAATTTGATGTATAAGGAGTGGTTTATTAAAAGAAATGATATATGATGATAAGTACGATAAATACTGATATATGTGCGAAACTATGTAAGAAAATATACTAGTTTCGAGAAGAATTGTATGGAGTAGTGTGAATTATATTGTGAAATAGGAAATGTCATGTTGAAAATGATAAAATTTGAGCCCGTGGATAAAATGTGGTTGTGTTCATTGTGATGTGCAGGATTAGTAAACTATATATTGGTTAAGTCATCTCATAAATTAAAGCGGCATGAAATTAATGTGTTACCAACAAAGGCACTTAGTTTAAAGTCGCAAAATTGCTTCAGATAATTATTAAGGAAATACTTGAAGGGAAACAATTACAATATAGAAGGGTACTGAAGCTTACTGGTGAGAGGAGGTTGAGCAAGGTAACATTGTTGAAGCAGCGCTGGTACACGCAACTAAATGGTTGCCATCTGGACCCTGGCTTAATCATGCCCAGTAAAGAAGTATAAGTTTTATATTACTGCCTGAAGGAGGAGGTATATACAGCAAATTATGAGTGTTACTGATAAGGGTAAGAAAATGAGAATATACATAATAACTGCTACAGTATACTAATGAAATCGGATATATTAATGTATGTGATGAGATAGATGAAGATGAAAATTCAGTAGACCTAGATAGTGTTAAGGATAGAAATTTACAGGAAGAGTTGAAGGAATATTGAACAGAGAGATGTATCTGGGAAGAAATGATGGAAATACCGAGCACTGACAGTTATTAATATATGAAAAAAGATTAAGTATAGAGCATATATAAGTTATGAATAGATGGAAGAGATGAAAGAAATGTAGAGTGATATAAACTGTGAATATCATGTCATGGATCATAAAAATAACAAGTTCATCGAGTTGGAAGCGCAACATTGTTGATTAATTGTTTATTTTGTACAGTACAACGGATACTGATGAAGATGTTGATCCAGTTTTCATCATAATGACAGACTTTTCAAGAATGGGTTTTCAAAATAATGAACAAATAAGCTTGAAAGACTCGGATTAGATTTTAGAGAATGTCAGTGTTGTTGTTATTGAATCTAATGCATGGAAGAGGCAGTGGGCATCTGTCGAAACGGTAATTACTCCCAATGAGGTTTAAAGCACTGGATCAGGGGGTGCTGTGAACTTATCATTAAACCCAGCTATGAACTCACTGAACGTTTCTCTTTGTGTCTCACAATACAAGTCATAGCCTGCCCTCTAAAGACAACTCTCTTCTTTCACACAAAATTACAAGCTCTTAATTACACACACATTCTTCACTCAAAATAAAAAAATCATGGCGACCCCTACACGAGCCTCGGAGTCCCCATCTGGGGAGGGTAACACAAATGTCCCCAGATCGGACTTCTCTTCTGGTATCGACCCTAATTGTCACCCCACTCAACTTTTTCTTCATAAATTTCTGCAACATTCACGGTCTTAGATCTAATTTTCAATCTGCATAACATCACCTCTCCTCTAAAAAACCTCATATTCTTTTCCTCACTGAAACACAGGTGTCTGAGGGAACTGATAGTAGCCCATTTTCTGTTTCCTCCTACTTTCACTCCAAAGCTGGATGTTGCGTTCGTGTGCGCAATGACTTAACCTGCTCTCGTGCCCACGCTCTTGAATCTTCAGAGTTTTCCACCATCTGGCTACGACTACAGAATCACTCTGAAACTAAATGTATCTGTGTTGTATACCTCCCCCTAACTCCTCTTACTATAAGAAATTTTTGATTACTTAACTTCGAAAGTGAAGCACATTCCGACTCTCTTTCCTTTTGCGGAGATCTCCACTCTTGAAGACTTCAATGTTCACCACCAGCTTTGGCTTTCCTTTCCCTTCAATGACCATCCTGGTGAACTAGCCTTCAACTTTGCTATCCTCCATGACCTAGAGCAATTGGTGGAACATCCTAGTCGTATTCCTGACCATCTTGGAGATACGCCCAACATTTTTTACCTTTTTCCTAACCTCTAATCCTTCAGCTTATGCTGTCACCCTCTCTTCTCCGTTGGTCTCCTCCGATCACAATCTCATATCTGCATTTTGTCCTATAGTTCCAGTCCTTCCTCAGGATCCCCTAATCGAAGCTGCCTCTGGCATTTTGCCTCTGCTAGTTGGGGAAGACATGAGGAGGTATTTTGCTGATTTTCCTTTGAATGACTACTGCTTCCGTGACAGAGACCCGTCTCTGTGTGTCAGGCGCATATCAGAATTGATAGTGTCTGGAATGGAGGCGTACATCTCTCATTCTTGTTTCTCGACCTAAACCTTCCAAACCTTGGTTTAACACAGCCTGTTCTCGTGCTATACCTGATAGAGAGGTGGTCCGCAAAAGGTACTTGAGCCTTCCATCACCAGAATCTCATACATTTTATATTTCTGCCCGGAACCTTGCTACGTCTATTCTCCAACTAGCCAAAAACTCCTTCATTAATAAAAAGTGTCAAAATCTTTCAAGATCTAACTCCCGTCATGACTTCTGGCATCTAGCTAAAAACATTTCCAATAAGTTTGCTTCTTCTTCTTTCCCTCCTTTATTTCAACCAGATGGCACCACTGCTATCACATCTATCTCTAAAGCTGAACTCTTCGGTCAGACCTATGCTAAAAACTCTACCTTGAACGATTCAGGGCTTGTTCCTCCCTCTCCTCCACTCTCTGACTACTTCATGCTACCTATTAAAATTCTTCGCAATCATGTTTTCTATGCCCTCGCTGGTTCAAACCCTCGGAAGGCTTATGGACCTGATGGGATCCCTCCTATTGTTCTCCGTAACTGTGCCTCTGTGCTTGCACCTTGCCTTGTCAAACTCTCTCAGCTTAGTCTGTTAACATCTACCTTTCCTTCTTGCTGGAAGTTTGCCTACATTCAGCCTGTTCCTAAAAAGGGTGACCGTTCTAATCCCTCAAACTATCGTCCTATTGCTTTGATTTCCTGCCTATCTAAAATTTTTTAATCTATCCTCAACAGAAAAGAAAGATTCTTTAACATCTATCACTTCAAAACCTTCTAACTGATCCCCAGTATGGGTTCCGTCAAGGCTGCTCTACTGGTGTACTTTTGGCTTTCCTTACTTAGTCTTGGTTATCCTCTTTTAGAGATTTTGATGAAATCTTTTGATAAAGTGTGGCACAATGCTTTGATTTCCAAACTATCCTACTACGGCTTCTATCCTCCTCTCTGTTAACTTCATCTCAAGTTTCCTTTCTGACCGTTCTATTGCTGCTGTGGTAGACGGTCACTGTTTTTCTCCTAAATCTATTAACAGTGTTGTTCCTCAGGATTCTGTCCTGTCACCCATTCTCTTCCTATTGTTCATCAATGATCTTTTAAACCAAACTTCTTGCCATATCCACTCTTACGCTGATGATACCAACCTGCACTTTTTCACGTCTTTTCACAGACCTCCAACTTTTAGGAAGTAAGCATTTCAACCAGGGAAGCCACATAACACCTGATTTCTGATCTCTTTAAAATTTCTGATTGGGGTAGAGCAAACTTAGGTTGAGAGCACAGGAACACTAGATTTTGAGAGGGCAATAAATTACCGCCCTATCATAGGAGAGAATCATTTGCCATGCGGGCAGGTGGGCGGAGCCTGTATCAATGCGCGCGGGCCTAGGTGAGCGGGTCACGACCTCGCCAGGTCTCACTCCCGGCCGGGTCACCCAGCGCCCAAGACGTGCCCTCCTCGACTCCTCCCGAACCAGCCTGCAGAAAGGACAGCGTGGTGCAGCGGTAAGCCGAAGCCTTGACCGACGAAGCTGGCTTTCATCAAAGCAGACTGGAGGAGTGAGTACACCAGTGGAACTCCTTGGGTGAGTTATTTGTGGTAAGGCCTGTTCTCGAGCGCACATCCAGCCCCCCCCCCCCCCACCAGCGACCACGTGGTCGTCGCTCCTTGCGCGGCAGAGTGATACAGTGCATAGTGCCGGCTAATTACCTCCGTGATCCAGTAACTTAACGTAAAGCTGTGCTCTCACAACGTAAAAGGACCGGGCATTGGCCTCATTTCCGGAGGAATAGGTATTTCTTTCTGTGTGCCGCCCACGCGCCACTGAGTGTAGCCATAGCTAGCCAGGCCTTTGTTGTAGGTACTTTGTAAATATAAGTCAAATATTTATGACTGTACTTTATTTTGAGTGTCCTACCCTAGTCTACCTGGACACTCAACCAGGAGTCGCATGTGATCGGCAGGTGTTAAAGTGTAAAGGGACCCCGATCCATGACACTTAGTATTGTTTGATGCCTCAAAAACTCAATTCCTCCATCTATCAACTTGACACAGCCTTCCCGACAATTATCACCTCTTCTTCAATGACGCTCAACTTGCCCCCTCTTCGACACTGAACATCCTCGGTCTGTCCTTTTCCTGTAAGTTAAACTGGACATTTCACCTCTCATCTCTAGCTAAAACAGCTTCTATGAAGTTTGGCGTTCTGAGACGTCACCGCCAGTTTTTCTCACCCCCCCAGCTGCTAACTCTGTACAAGGAACTTATCCGTCCATGTATGGAATATGTTTCACATGTCTAGGGGAGGGGGTTCCCTTCATACCGCTCTTTTAGAAAAGGTGGAATCAAAAGCTTTTCGTCTCATCAACTCCTCTCCTCTAACTGACTGTCTTCAGCTTCTTTTTAATCGCCGGAATGTTGCATCTCTTGCTATCTTCTATCGCTGTTTTTATGCTAACTGCTCTTCTGATCTTGCTAATTGCATGCCTCCCCCCCTCCCGTGGCCTCGCTACGGAAGACCTTCTTTCTCTCACCCCTATTCTGTCCACCTCTTTAATGCAAAAGTTAACCAGCATTTCCAGTCATTCATCCCCTTCTCTGGTAAACTCGAGAATTCCCTTCCTGCTTCTGTATTTCCAGCTTCCCATGACTTGAGACTTGAGACTTGAGAAAAAATTAAAAATAGGTGTGGCTGGTCGATTGAGGGCAGCGCACGTTGGATGAAATATATGGATGATGAATATATATATATATATATATATATATATATATATATATATATATATATATATATATATATATATATATATATATATATATATATATATATATATATATATATATATATATATATATATATATATATATATATATATATATATATATATATATATATATATATATATATATATATATATATATATATATATATATATATATATATATATATATATATATATATATATATATATATATATATATATATATATATATATATATATATATATATATATATATATATATATATATATATATATATATATATATATATATATATATATATATATATATATATATATATATATATATATATATATATATATATATATATATATATCATTGAATGTGATAGCTAGTTGAGCATTTATCATTTTTCTTAAGATATTTTCCTTATATCTTATGATTGTCTTATATTCTTTTTTAATTGGCTGTATGACTTCGCCGAAGCTAGTCATTTTCGCTAGATCGCGATTTCGGGTCCTTGATCCTTCTTCAGTAGCGAAGGTCTTTCCGTATTGAGGGTGTCTGAGAGAATGGCATTGAATGGGACGAAGTGAGTGTCCCACGAGGTACAAGGATTCCACTATCTCAGCCTACATCAGAAGAGCGCTTACACACTGCAGCACGTGGAAACAAGTCCACCAAGAAATACAGCGCTTAATTTAAGTCTTCATAAACAACAATTTCAGTGAAAAGGACATCAACCGCCTAGTAAAGAAAATTGTCGACAGCTGGCATAACAAGAAGCAACAAGAGGATAAGAAAGGGAACATCAACATCTTCTATAAAGCAACTTTCTCTACCGCCTACGAAGATGAGAGGGCCCTCACGCAGATTGTGAAGAGGAACATCAAGCCTTCCGACCCTGACAGACAAGTTAAACTGATACTCGTAATTTATTACAACACCAAGAAAACCAGCCATCTTCTTCTGAAAAATAACCCCTCAAAAGAGAAAGAGAGCCTTCAAAAGTCACATGTCATATATAGGTTTACGTGTAACCAAGGAAACTGTGAAGTCCTTCCCTCCACCTATGTTGGCATGACGACAACAAGACTCTCCCAACGACTAACTTTCCACCTCGCAGCAGGAGCACCCAAGAAACATCTGAAGGAGAAGCATAACATAAACATCACAAGAGGAATGCTAGTAGATAAAACGGAGATCCTAACTACATGCCCAGACACCAGGCGTCTCCCCATCTTAGAAGCACTATATATAAAAGAGACAAACCCTACATTAAATCAACAATCCGAAGACCTACAAGCATTACCAAGCGCGCGAAGACCCAGCTTGGATAGCAGCCCAGCACAGCCCGCGACAGCCGTCAGCCAATCAGAGACCAGGACGCGCAGCCGGGTGACAAGCCTACCGGTATAAATACACCCCCGCAATCAACTTGAGCCATTCTCTCAGACACCCTCAATACGGAAAGACCTTTGCTACTGAAGAAGGGTCAAGGACCCGAAATCGCGATCTAGCGAAAATGACTAGCTTCGCCGAAGTCATACAGCCAATTAAAAAAGAATATAAGACAATCATAAGATATAAGGAAAATATCTTAAAAAAAATAATAAATGCTCAACTAGCTATCACATTCAATGAGATATGTATTAGAGAAAGACTCCTGCCCATATACACCCTCAATAAATATATATATATATATATATATATATATATATATATATATATATATATATATATATATATATATATATATATATATATATATATATATATATATATATATATATATATATATATATTTCATCCCACGTGCGCTGCCCTCAAGCGGCCAGCCACACCTATTTTTAATCTTTTCTCCTAGTGGAATTAGTAGCGATGTTAGTAAATTTGCGGATGACACAAAGATAGGTAGATTAATTAGGTCAGAAGCGGATGCCATCGCCTTGCAGACAGACTTAGATAGAATGAATGAATGGACGGATAGATGGCAAATGCAATTTAATATCAATAAATGCAAAGTGCTTAGCGTAGGTAGAGGAAACCCACACAATAGGTACACATTAGACAACCAAACTCTGGTAGGTACAGGGTACGAGAAAGATTTAGGAGTTATAGTTAGCTCTGAACTCCGTCTAGGGAAACAATGCATAGAAGCCAGAAACAAGGCAAATAGGGTACTAGGATTCATTTTTAGGAGTGTTAAAAGTAGAAGGCCGGAAGTAATATTAAAGTTATACTTGGCGCTGGTCAGACCTCATCTAGACTACGCTGTGCAGTTCTGGTCCCCACATTACAGGAAAGATATAGGTCTATTAGAATCAGTACAGAGGAGAATGACTAAAAGGATTCAGGGGATGAGGAGTATTCCTTACGAAGCGAGGTTGAAGCGGTTAAATTTACATTCTCTAGAGAGACGTAGGTTAAGAGGGGACCTGATAGAAGTCTTTAAGTGGTATAAGGGTTATAACAAGGGAGATGTAAGCAAAATTCTTAGGATCAGCAACCAAGGTAGAACAAGAAATAACGGGTTCAAGCTTGAAAAATTTAGGTTTAGGAAGGAGATAGGAAAAAATTGGTTCTCAAATAGAGTGGTGGATGAGTGGAACGGACTCAGTAATCATGTAGTTAGTGCCAGGACACTAGAGAGCTTTAAGAGAAGATTAGACAAGTTTATGGATGGGGATAACAGATGGAAATAGGTAGGAGTGTTTCATACAGGGACTGCCACGTGTAAGCCTGGTCGCTTCTTGCAGCTTCCCTTATTTCTTATGTTCTTATGTTCTTATGTTCTTTTCGCCCTCTCAAGGGAATACCACACTTTCCCTACATTCCTGCCAGTCTTTAGTGAAAACACCTGCATTGCCTCCTGTCGTCCTTTCTCTCCCCTGTCGTCCTCCCTCTCCATTGGACGGAATAACAACCTCTGCCATTGGTCCCTTTACCTCATTTAGAGACAGCTAATTGGTCATTTCTTCATCTCAGATTCTGAATCCTGATCCACTTCATTCATATAAATAGAGCCTGCATGGGTAGCTAGAGTTCAGTTCAGTGAGAGATCGGAGATAGTAGAGTTCCAGAGAGAGAGCACATCAGCTCAGTTCAGTCCATCAGAGAGTTCAGATCAGTTCAGATCAGTCTTCAGAGAGAGAGAGAATCAAGCATCGTTACGTCCGTCCTACTGTCTCGGTATTACGCGTGTACATCTCTGTTCATTATTAAATAAAAAAAGAATCTTATCAACTTTGTGTTCCTTTACTCGCACAATCAACCATAATCCAAACCATTACCCGCGATCTCCACGCTACCAACAATATTCATCGGAGAAGCAGTCAACCACCACCATCTATCCTGCCACCGTCATCTCCAGCGGTATCCACCTACTACCATACCAGTCGTATTAAAACAATAACAACAATGAATATAATAATAACAATAATTATGTTAATAATAATGATAATGAAGTTGAGAATAATTATACCTATTGTTGATAATAATAGTAATAATAATAAGAATAATAATAACAACAACAACAACAACAATAATAATAATAATTATAGTAGTAGTAGTAGTAGTAGTAGTAGTAGTAGTAGTAGTAGTAGTAGTAGTAATAATAATAATAATAATAATAATAATAATAATAATAATAATAATAATAATAATAATAATAATAATAATGGCAATAATAATGATATGATAATAGTTGCATTAAAGTTGGTGATCTAAATGGAGAATAATAAAATTTAGTTATAATAATAGCAACAATACTTGTAATGTTGATAACAAAAACATAAATATACTAAATAATAACTAACATGACAAGGATAATAATGACGAATAATAGACGTAATTTAATGATGTTTATAGGAAAGAAAATGAGTGTCATTAATAAAAAGTGCTATAGTAATAATAAAATTAATGATTAAATAATGGTAATAATAATAATAATGATAATATGATGATATTTTATAAAATATTGCTCTTGTGAACAACTGAAGATCTTACGTATTGAAAAGAAAGTTAAAATAATGCTTAATTAGAATGGTGCCTTCTTGTTACTGACAATAATTACAAGTGAAGAGAGCCTGTGTGTAAGTACCCAGCTTATAGTTTCTGTAGCGGTTGCTGATTATATCTAAGACTACTTATAGCAACAGAAAATAATCAGGTGACAATTAATATTGCTGGCTGATGTTGACATTAATTAAATCCCGGACAAAGAATGTATAATGGTGTATTATAATGTAGGAGGTTAGAATGGTATATTAAAAAAAAAAAAAAAAAAAAAAAATATATATATATATATATATATATATATATATATATATATATATATATATATATATATATATATATATATATATATATATATATATATATATATATATATATATATATATATATATATATATATATATATATATATATATATATATATATATATATATATATATATATATATATATATATATATATATATATATATATATATATATATATATATATATATATATATATATATATATATATATATATATATATAGATAGATAGATAGATAGATAGATAGAAAATAGATATTTTGAATTAGATAATACTGAAGTGATCTTTGAAGTGATCTTTGAAGTGACAGAATATGTGGCTGATGAAAAAATAGATATTGAGTAACTGAATTGAAATAAATAAATAAATAAATAAATAAACAAGTAGTTAGGTGATCTATTGAGGCAAATTTTGAGGAACTGATAAATGAAGAATATTGAAGCCGTATTTAAAAAAAAGATAAGTGAGTATATATTGACGTGATTATGAAGAACAACATGAGTTATGAAGATTAGATAGGGACGTTAGCAAAAAAGAAAAATATATATACATTAATGAAACAAACAAAGAAATTAAGAATTGGTGTTACAAAAATTATGACATATGTTGAAGAATTGTTGAAAAGTTTTTGAAGAATTGTAGAAGATATATATATATATAGCGATATGTGAAGAGTTATGTATGTTGTGAAAAAAAAATATAAGTTGATGGAAACTGATATGTGAGGTATCTGGTAGGAAAATATGCATTAGAAAAAAAATATAGAAATTTGATGAATGAAAAGATAAGAATATTCTTAAATTGGTAATTGAGATGAAATTATACATGGTTACTGAAATAAAGGAAATTATTAGATGAAGGTATATAATGAGAATTACTGAAGACATGAGTAATTATTATGTTAATTATTAAAGGTTCAATAATCATAAGAAAAATACGTAGTGGAAATTATGTGTATGATGAGTATTATAGTAGTTAAAGTTAAAATTGAGTAAGTACACATTAACAATATAGGATGATAGAAGGTAGTGAGATGAAGTAGATGACTGTGAGTTATATAGTTTGATAAACAGACGTGTCTGATGTAATTAATCCTTGTGTTTACTAAGTCTTGCACTTAGCTAACTTGCACACTTCGTGCCAACCTAGGGGCTTAGTTGTGTATAAGTAACTTTACCTAAGTGTCAAGCTGTATTTCTGGCCAGAAATTATAAGGTTAAATAAATGTTATATAAATTCCTGTCTGGGGATTCGTCAACTCAGAGAAGGGGGTCGCCCTAGAAACTTCGTTTCGACAATATCCAGTATGGAATTGTTTAAGTTATTCACAAGGATATTATTGGGCCCATTAAAACATCGTGTAGGAATATGAGTAAAAATATATATTCGCTTAAATTAATCTTTACAGATGTGTTTACTCATGTTATTAAAAGACAGCCAAGGAAAATTGAGTGAAAAATAAGAGTATGATTAATATTTTGTGTATATGTGTGCAAATATATGAGGATTAATATATGAAAAATTTGCTGAAGCATGTTGGTATAGTTATGTGTAGTCATGAAATTATAATACTGAAGTCACAGATATGAAATATGAGAAACTCAGATAAAAGAAGTATCTTAGAACCACTCCATGTCATCATTAAGCTGATCAGTAAATGAGAATTCCAAACAGTAAATATTACAGAGTGTTATATTGTCAGATAATGTTATGCTCCCAGTAAGTAACGTCGTGTGTAGTGCTGTAGCATACATATGATAATTACATACGACAATTACTCCGAGCGAGGTCTAAAGCACTGGATCAGGGGGTGTTGTGAACCTATCATTAAACCCAGATGTGACCTCACTGAACGTTTCTCTTTGTGGCTCATAACACAAGAGGCAGTCACAGCCTGCCTTCTGAAGACAACTCTCTTCTTTCACACAAAACTACAAGCACTTAATTACACACACACACACCCTTCACTCAAAATTCAAAATTACCATGGCGACTCCTACAGTAGCCTCGGAGTCCCTTTCTGGGGAGGGGACCACAAATGTCCCCAAGTCGGACTGCTCTTCTGGTATCATCACTAAGTGTCTTGACACCTCTCTCAACATTTTCTTCATTAATTTCTGAAACATTCGCGGTCTTAGATCTAATTTTCAATCTGTAGAACATCACCTCTCCTCTGCTAAACCTCATCTTTTCCTCACTGAAACACAGGTATCTGAGGCAACTGACAATAGCCCCTTTTCTGTTCCCTCCTACTTTTTCTATCCTCATTTTCAACATAAAGCTGGGTGATGCGTCTATGTACACGACTACTTTCAATGTCTTCATTATCACTCCAAAGCTGGAGGCATGTGCACAACGACTTAACCTGCGCTTGTGCTCACGCTCTTGAATCTTCCAAGTTTTCCACCATCTGGCTACGACTACAGAATCACTCTTAAATTGAATTTATCTGCTATGTATACCTCTCGTCTAACTCCTCTCTCTATAAGAAATTCTTTGACTACTTAACTTTTCCCTTTTGTAGAGATCTCCATTCTTGGAGACTTAAATGTTCACCACGAGCTTTGGCTTTCGTATTCCTTCACTGACCATTCTGGTGAACACATTAAATATATTTCGTTTATTTCAACCAGATGGCACCACTGCTATCACATTTATCTCTAAAGCTGAACTCTTCACTCAAACTTTTGCTAAAAACTCTATCTTGGACGAGTGAGGATTTGTTCCTCCCTCTACTCCATCCTCTGATTACTCCATGTTACCTATTAAAATTCTTCGCAATGATGTTTTATCATGCTTTCGCTGGCCTAAACCATTGGAAGGCTTATGTACCTGATGGGGTTTGTCCTATTGTTCTCGGAAACTGCGCCTCTGTGCTTGCACCTGGCCTAGTCAAACTTTCAACTCTGTCTGTTAACATCTACCTTTCCTTCTTACTGGAAGTTTGCCTACATTCAGCCTTTTCCTTAAAAGGGTGACCGTTCTAATCTCTCAGACTACCGTCCTATTGCTTTAATTTCCTATCTAAATTTTTTGAATTTATCCTCAACAGGAAGATTCTTAAACGTCTATCACTTCACAACCTTTTATCTGATCGCCAGTATGGTTTCCGTCAAGGCTGCTCTGCTGATGATCTTCTGGCTTTCCTTACTGAGTGTTGGTCATCCTCATTTAGAGATTTTGGTGAAACTTTTGTTGTTGCCATAGACATATCAAAAACTTTTGATAGAGTCTGGCACAATGCTTTGATTTCTAAACTATCCTCCTACAGCTTCTATCTTTCTTTCTGTAACTTCTCAAGTTTCCTTTCTGACCGTTCTATTGCTACTGTGGTAGACGGTCACTGTGCTTCTCCTAAATCTACTAACAGTGGTGTCCCTCAAGATTCTGTCATGTCACCCACTCTCTTCCTATTATTCATCAATGATCTTCCAAACCAAACTTCTTGTCCTATCCACACCTACGCTGATCATACCACCTTACACATTTCCACGTCTTTTCGTAGACGTCCAACCCTTCAGGAAGTAAACAATTCATGCAGGGAAGCCACAGAACGCCTGACTTCTGATCTCTCAAAAAATTCTGACTGGGGCAAAGCAAACGTATTATTTGTACTGTTCAGAGCCTCAAAAAACTCAAGTCCTTCTTCTAGCAACTTGACACAACCTTACAAAGAACTATCCTCTCTTCTTCAATGACACTCAACTGTCCCTGTCTTCTACACTTAACCTCATCGGTCTGTCCTTTACTTATAATCTGAACTGGAAACTTAATATCTCATCTCTAGCTAAAAGAGCTTCTATGAAATTAAGCGTTCTGAGACGTCTTCGCCAGTTTTTCTCACCCTTTCAGCTGCTAACTCTGTACAAGGGCCTTATCCGTCCATGTACGGAGCTTGTTTTACATATTTGGCGGGGTTCCACTCATACCTCTCTTCTAGAAGGTGAAATCAAAAGCATTTCGTCTCACCAACTCCTCTCCTCTGACTGACTGTCTTCAGCCTCTTTCTCATCGCGGCAGTGTTGTATCTCTTGCTATCTTCTACCACTATTTTCATGCTAACTGCTCTTCTGATCTTGCTAACTGCATGCTTTCCATCCTCCCGAGGTCTCGCTGCACAAGACTTTCTTCTTTCTCTCATCCCTATTCTGTCCACCTCTCTAATGGAAAATTTAACCAATATTCTGAATCATTCATCCCTTTTTTCTGGTAAACTCTGGAACTTCCTGCCTGCTTCTGTATTTTGCACTTTCCGATGACTATAATTCCTTCAAGAGGAAGGTTTCAAGACACTTATACTTTAATTTTTATTTTTTAATATTTTTATTTATTTATTTATTTTTTATGTAGGAGGGATACAGGCCAAGAACAACAAAAAACTAATGAGATACCGGTCCACGAATAGGGTCCGAAGTAGTAGTCAAAATTTGAAGGATAAGTGTCTTGAAACATCCCTCTTGAAGGAGTTATATAAATAAATAAATAAATAAATAAATAAATAAATATATATATATATATATATATATATATATATATACTCGTATATATATATATATATATATATATATATATATATATATATATATATATATATATATATATATATATATATATATATATATATATATATATATATATATATATATATATATATATATATATATATATATATATATATATATATATATATATATATATATATATATTTAGTAGAAGAAATGTTCTTGACAATAAAGTAATCAATATTCATGTAGCCTCCTTTGTTTAATCAGCAGAATTTTTTGAAGTAAAGTGTTTTATTCTTGTAAAGACAGCGCGGGAAGCAGAGTGTGGGCGGGTGTGCGTATGTATGAGTTTCCCCTCCCTTCCTTGTTCCCCTCCCCGTAGCAGTAGATGGAAAGTGTTGGGCGCTTTCCACAGTTACTAACTAGCTGCAGAAGTAGACGTATTGTGATGTGCTCTAATATTTGATGGAGACTAGGGCGGGATAACGGTTAGTTGGGTCAGTTGCCTTAATTAAGGGGATGAGTGAGTCATTATCGGCCGTACGGCCCGGCCTACTAGGAGTCTTCATAGTAGTCTGCCAGTAAGGGTAGTTGTATATAACACGCATTATACCCAGGGGAGTGATTCCTCGGTTGCGCGAGTTTGCAGGCCAAGCTTTCACAGTGAGTGGTGAATGACCTTTCTGTGTGTGTGTGTTCGTGGGCACTCTTTTGTAGTAGTTTCTTGTGTCTCTTGTTCGTGATACTGTTTTGTTTGTTTGTTTGCTTCTGCGGGCTGATGCAGTTTAGCCGCAGAGGACTTGAGTAATTAGCTGTGTAGTGAACTTTACTACCTTGACAAGGCCTGCCATCCAGGGGGCAGTAAACGACACTACTCGAGTGAGGCTATAACACGCCGTTTCACAGTGGGTGGACTCGTCATGGAGAGCAGATATCCAACGAGGTATTATAACTCGACCATATACATGTTATTATACGTTATAACTGCTTTTCCTAGACGTGGTTGTCGATTTTTTTCACAGCTGTGGGTGTTAAATGTTGTCTATGGGTGGTCGGTAAAACAGTCTGGCGACCTCAAATAAGTGTGACCTGACGTTACGACCATTGTGAAAAGGGTGCAGGTATCACAAGGGACCCTGTATACCCGTCTTTGAGCCCTGCACTGAGTCCACGCAGGAAAAGGTTCAGGGAAGCTAGTCCAGGTGCGGCAGGTTTGTGAAGAGGCTGGGAACGTTGGGTGTAACAGTATCATTACCAAAACAGAATGGTATCAAGAATGAGAATTAAAAGGATATGTCACACATGTATGGGCATAACATGAAAGTGATAAGAATCACATAAGTCATAAAATACACATACACTGATGGATTCATTGTTTTATGGCGCCAAAACATCGCGGTCATACGGCGCCGCTACAAACCTTTAAAAGCGACAAAGATTGCGGTCTTTTAAATATTGGTATTAAAAAAATATATATATATATATATATATATATATATATATATATATATATATATATATATATATATATATATATATATATATATATATATATATATATATATATATATATATATATATATATATATATATATATATATACGGTAAAAAAACATAAAAAAATAAAAAAAATAAAATAAAATAAAATAAAACATAAAAAGGAAATGGTAACGCTCATAAAAAAAAAAAAAAGATTCAGTGCTAAAAATGAGAGGTTTGTTATAGTAATGTTTTAGTTACCTTGTTTGATTTAAAATAAGGGTGTACTGAGCCCACTGACCCAGACCAATGTCTGGCGTTGTTCATTATGTACCAAGACACTGACCACACTGACCCAAATATCTTGGCTTTGTTCGTTACGTGCCCAAGACGCTGACCTAACTTCGTCAGATATCTGGCGTTCATTACATGCCCAAGACACTGACGCCATTGAGCCAGGCCTCTAGACCAAATGTTGCCCGTTATGTGTCTTCCTCACTTACCTCTGTGTTTCCCAGTGCAAAGACAATATTATACTATTTATAGAATATATAGAAGAACAGTAAAAAAGTTCATTTATACTTTGTTTAAAAGCCTTCTCTACAAATATAAGAACCTCATGTCCCGGGGAGAGAGAGACCTCTCTCCAAGTATCAGCGACATCTGGAAAGTCCCATCCTCTTCGCGACAGCGGAAAAGATATTTCTCCCCCAGCTCCACCAGACTGGGACACTCTACTAGAAAGTGTCGCACTGTAAAGAGACTAAGCAGTAATCACAAAATAGTTGGGTTTCCTGGGACATAGGTAACCATGAGTAAGATGTGTGTGACCTGTCTGGAGATGGGCCAGTGCAAGCCTCTGAGCAGCACCCCTGCACATTGACATGCGTCCATAGGTAGAAAGTTACAGAATTTATCCACCCATCTTAGTGGTGGCACTGGTAAGGTAAAAAATCTTTCTAGGTAAAGAATAATGGAAAATAACTCTTCTTCTGAAAAGAGAAGCAACTCTCGGAAGACTACTGCCTCGACGGAAGGAAGGGAATACAGCACTGTAACCCACTCCTGCATCAGACTTTGAACCATCTGTGTAGACAGGGACGGAAGCAGTGTGTCAAGGAGTGTTCCAAATATAAAGCTCGAAATTGTGGTAATAAATTCTTATTATTAACAACAGGAGGTCAGATCGATACTCGCGAAAACTGCCAGTACCCGATCTTTGGAAGGCGATGGAGGATATATAAGACTCGGTCATGGCTGATCTGACGCGATGTCCAAAAAAAGGTTAGGAAAACTAAGACAAACATCATATAGGGAAGTAAGTACATCATGAGAAACTGTTGTACAAGTGACATACTCAGGATTCGATACCTAAACCTCATTACCATCAACTGACGACGTAGGTCCAATAGCAGGACACCAGCATCCACCAATAAGCTAGGGATTGGGATTGAGCAGAACGCACCAGTTGCCACGGGAATACCAGCATGGTGCACCATCACCACGAAGGCGGCAAAAATGCATAGCCACAGTCTTTGAAACCAAGAAACGAAATCCCCGAGTTGCGGCCTACTGAAAGATCCAATTGCCAACTGCCGAGCCGCAGAAAAGGAGACAGACAAGTCATTGACATGAACTCCTTCCAGAAGTACACCAGTGACACAGTTTATAACTACAGCGAAAAGCATGACACTACGTATACTTCCTTGCGGCACGCCATTTTAAAGTGGGTGGGCTCTTGACAGATCGCCACCAACCCGTACATATAAAAAAAAAAAAAAAACGACGAGATAAAAAGCTGTTGTATAAAAATAGGAAGTCTGCCAAGGAGACCAGACACGAAAAGACTAAGTAAATGCCATGAAGCCAGGCTGTCATAAGCTTTGTCTAGATAAGAAAAAAAAAAAAGACATGGTAATACTTATTAGCAAATGCTTCACAAATGGAAGATTCCAGAGACAATAATGTATCAGTCGTAGACCTCATTTTCCTAAATCTGTAATTGCCTCCTTCCGAGTACCACATAAACCTGACATTCAGCATTTTTTCCTGCAACTTAAAATGCATAAAATTAAAGAAAAAATAAATTGGGTGATAATTGGTCGTTAACTGATGATCTTTTCCAGGCTTCGGAATGAGGATCATTACAACAACACCCCAAGAAGATGGAGAATCACCGGTATTCCAAATAAAGTTATAGAGATCAAGTACAAAGGTAAAAGCTTCATCGGACATGTGGCTCATAAAGGAGTATGGGATGTCATCGGGACCCGGGGATAAATCATGACACTGGGACAAAGCCATGCGTAGTTCAGACAGAGAAAATGGGACATTGTAATAAGACTCCACCAGGGGAGGCAAAATTGACACCAAGAGATTCCAAATGTCGCCGATGAAGTGTCATAGGTGTAGTTGGATCCTTTCTGGAGATACTGGAGCAAAGTGCTCAGCAAACAGGTCGGTAACTGTCTTTGGGTCTGCCACCGTTCCCCAATCATGGGATAAAGCAGGTAGGGAGATGGAAAGTACTTCCCTGATATTTTACAGACTCTGTTGTAGACCTTGATGAGTGGAGTACGTACTGTGATGGAAGACTCCCACCGAGTAATCTTTAAGCTGTGACGCGCACGGGCACGCACTTCCCGAAAGGCTTCCAAGCAGTGGACGTCCTCACTATGTCATCGAAGGCGATAAAAGGCAGCACGCTTTTCTCGAATGGCGGCTGTACAATCTGCATTCTACCAGGGAACAAGACGTTTTAGGAAACCGACCAGAGGAGAGGAGAAGGAAGAGCATATAAAAGATTATCAAACTCATTTCTCTCGGTAGAAACACTGGGAGGCAGATACAAACAGCACAATGAATAAAAATGTTTTATTAAAACCTTAATAGCAACAACCTGCAGCTGCGAGTGAATCTACAGGGGGGATGAAAGGAATATCAATGTGATTAAAGATAGGAATGCCACCGTGGTGGCACTTACCAGGGAACGGAGTGGAGAAGAAAGCATGATACCGAGGAGAGCCAAAGTTAGTTGATTCTACGAGCATTGTCTCTTGCAAACAAATACAGACAGGAGAAAACCTAGAGATCAATACCCAGAGTTCCTCCCAAGGACCACGGAAATTCCACTGCAAAATCTTGAATATTAGTACTTTAAGAGAGTTTTCAGGGAAGCCCCAGAGAGAAACTTCTCTTTGCCAACCTGACTAGGGACCTTACATGGCCTGCGAGGCTTATCTTGTCCCACGCTACCTCTAGGCGCAGAAACCTGAGATTGAGTAAGTGATGTAAGGACAGCTACCCGCACATGAGTCTCTGAAACTCCTGAAAAGACCGGAGGAGGAGGATGATTCCTCGATAGAGACATATTGGTATCGAACGCTCTTGGAGGAGGACTTATTTGGAAGAAAGGCAGAGAAACCCTTCATATCTATTTCGTATGTGGAGGAATCAATTTGATATACAACGTCATCTGACGCTCCCTAAAGACCTTTCTAGGGCAGTAGTTCTTAACCTTTTTCAATGTATGTACCCCTTTCAGATCAACAGTCACTTCTCGCATCCCCTGAATTGCTGAAATAAAAAAAAAGCTAAAATACAAACTTGATGTGCTGTGTATTAATAACAAAACCACTTTTCCTTTTTAATCTTCATTCACAAAGCTTAAAGAACAGTGCTGTAGCAAAAAGAATTATTATTATTATTTTTTGCTGAAAAAAAAATATCGCGTATATAAAAATATATTTTGGTTTAATTATCCATCCTCGCACTCCTTAGGAACTGGCCTCGCCCCCCCAAGGGGTGCGAGCACCCCTGGTTAAGAACCACTATTCTAGGGGGAACGTCCGTTGAGTGCTCAGCAGACTCCGGGAACGTTTTTGGTGGGACTGAAGAGGAAGCGTGGGAGAGTAGTTATTATGCGTCTGTGGAGGCTTAAAAGTCTTGGGAGACGTTCGTGAGTGAGAGTCCATGGGGGCATGGACTTGAACAATATGAACGTTTGTACGAGAAGACTGTGATGTAGCTGGTAAAGATGCAGTGGAGGGATATGCTGAAAAAAAGAGAAGGGCGACTTAGCTGAACATGTAGAGGAGGGCTTATCTGTGATATCCTCCAAAACAGAGAACTTGTTGGTAACAGAAACTGAAGGAGCGACATTCTTACAAGAAGGGGAAGAAACAATTGATGGTTCAGAGAGGCGGGAAGGTGTTACAACCTTATTACGTGTGGTGGAGGTGGAAGAACTAGAGTGGAGGGAAGAGTCATATGTTGTTGCCCTACCATCCTTCTGTTTGAAAAAAAAAAGTTCTCATCTGGCACTACCTAGACTTATAAACTTAGAATTAGGCAGCTGGAGGATGTCCTGCTCGAGACGGTACCTCTTGCATTGTTGGGAACGTAGCGGATGAGCCTCTCTGCAGTAGGGTTTGATTCGCAATTAGGAGTATGGTTGAGCAGTGACCGCACTGGAGACGATTTTGACAGTTTTTCCTCCCATGAAACTGAAGTAAGTCATCTTCTGAGAATTCATATAAGTCCTGGTTGTAAATATGTCCTTTACAATAACTGAATGTTCAGTGTGGCTTGATGGATCCGAAGATCCCATCAGAAGGGCAAGGCAGATGGAGGGGCATCATCGCCTGCATTAAATCTTAAGCTATGATTAAGGCACCTTTACCATATTTTCTTTATATTATTTGAAGGGAGGACTCCAATCCCCCTTTCTAGATATTTGGGAGTATGGATAAAGTTACCTCGACCTTCCCAATAATATGCTACAAACCAGTAGGGTGTAGGTGGGTGGCGAGCTTTAGGGGCACATTCCTCAGCATCATCAAAGACATTAGGACAATAATCATTCTCGCTGTCATCTATGTTGCTTGATCGAATGAACATACACCAAAGGGAACTGGAGAAGGCTAAAGAGTTAAATCACTTACCAGGACAGTTAATTTCGTCGGAAAAGTCAGGACACTGGTAAATGCCATCACAACGTTGATATTCAGGAACACAGTAAAAGTCTCTGCACTGCCACTCCCCCGGCCGGCATTCTGTTGAAATAATGAAGACAAAGTGTAACACATGTTAAAAAAAACATTCTGTTGAAATAATGAAAACAAAATGTAATGCATGTAAAAGACTTTGTGTAAACGAGAGGGCGTGGTTGAGGTGGGGATAGGAGGTGTAATGTCGAACACTAGTACATGTATGTCTTTAAGCTCAAACATACGAAATATAAACTACTTAACCTTTTTTTTTTTTTGTGTGTGTGTGTGTATGTGTGTGAAACACCTTTATGCTTTATTTTTTATTTATTTTTCTTCTTAAAATTACCAGCCAGTTTCTTTGCTAATCGTACTTTTATTTTTTATTTATAATGTGGAAATCTCCAATCGTATCTCGCATAATATTAATGCGTGATGTGTTGTGGTTTGTATTTAAGTTGTAGTTATGTTAAAGGACAATTAAGTTATTTTACTACAAACTAAATACTAGTTATTAAATCAAATAAAAGTAAAGTGGAAGTGAGCGGAAGACAAATAGATTTAGTTTTGACGTAGCGAGGAGAGCAAACGTCACGGTTTTGCCGCTCTTCTTGGTAGCAGTCGCCAGCCACCCGCCACCGTAACAAGTTATATATGTTAAGACGTAATCTCGCCATTCTACCGCTTGCAAGTATTTAGAATTTAGAAGCCGGGAACCCAAAGAAAACTACAAAGGAGTTGTCTTTGATACGAAACACGAACAGCCGCTGGTAGTGGAACACCAGCGAAGTGGATTCACCACCCTCGGCCGCCATCGCAGCCCGACTAATTCTAACCACAAGTTATGAGTTATTTATAATTATATTTAGCCGACTAATTCTAACCACAAGTAAGTTATGAGTTATTTATAATTATATTTAACGGTGTTTTCTGTAATGATGTGTTAACTGGGAGACAATAGTGGGAGTGGCATAGGTCAAAAAGTTCCCTCAAAAGTCATGGTGCCCCGAGTGAGGAAGGCGGTTCTTTCTCGGTTACCGAAAGTTCCAGAAGCTTCTAACAGATGCTTCGTGTGGCATTAGTTAGCCAGAGCAACACCCCCATAGCAATCCCGCCAATTAAAGTTAGTGAGTTTAGGATATTTTGAGATCCTAGGACCAGGGCTGAGACCTTTTGACAACGATAGAATGTTAAATCAAGCGCTAAAGTGGCCTCATGAACTGACCATCTTATTCCTGAGGAGAAATGCTATAAACCGGAAAACGGACCCCAGAAATGTGACGGAACACATTAAAAGCATAACAAGGTAAATATAAAACTGTTGTTCCTGAGAGGCGGTCATTGTGCAAATAGAACCGAGGATCATAACAGTAACGAGGCCACGGGGAGTGAATCAAAAGGCATGTGATCAGATTAGCAGATCTATTAACAGAGCATTAAAAAGAAACCTTAAAAAAACTGTTCCTGAGTCTGGGAAAAGATGGAAGGGGACACGTGTGTTGCCATCTCAGACAATTCATAGACCAAAAGATGAGGGATGAGGTGTTGAAGGCATTTATAACAAACCACTAAACCTGAAAACTTGAAAACAAATTCAGACCCGTTGAGTTCAGCAGAACCGGTGTTATAATAAACCATAACAAAACAGGTGGGCACACAGGCGACTACTCAGTTAACCAGCAAACAACTTAAAATTAGATCCACAAACATTTCCATCAAAATTTTAAAGAAATCCTTTGCAACAAAGTTAGGTTGGATAACAAGAACTATTGAAGAAGGTAATGAGCCAAATTGGCAGTGATAAACCAACCCAAGGTAAACTACAGAGGGTAATTCATTAAAGGAAATATATTGTAGCTATCAGGCTACTTTTAATCATTTAAACCAAATTGGGAAATGAGGAAGATTCTGAAGCTTATGATCAAATTATATCAGACTATGAACAAAAAGAAATTATAGTCAACATTTTACAAAATTTGACGATCAATTAAAACTGTTAGGAAGTAAATGAACTAACAACATCCCTTCTAATTCCAAAATGAGAGGCCAACCTAATGTAACATTACCAACCATAGCGTTACCAGAATTTTTTGGGAAATATAACCGAGTGGCCCTCATTTTGGGATAAGTATAGAGGATTAATCCATCAAAGACAAAATATTGCCAAGATAAATAAAATAAATTCTTCTATCTGTTAAGCCAACTAAAGTGTACTGCCTTCCTAATTATTTCTGAATTAACCGTTACTGAAGAAAATTATGATATTGCTATCAAATTGCTCAGAGATAATTAATATGATCAGGAGCTATTTACCACTAAGCTTGTCTATTAACTCCTAGATTTAACTTCCCCTAACCATATTTACAAGGATTTACAACTTTTTAGGATTAATGACAATAGCATATTAGAATCCCTTAAGTCAAATAATAATATAGAGGATGCAGCTTGGCTCATAAACATCATAATACAAAGGAAATTGAAAAGAAAACACCAGAAATGCTGAACTTGAAATACCTAAAGAACCACTTCACTTTTAAGGAAATAGATGAATCATTGCTGGAGATTTATAAAGAACATGAGCAATGATGAGACATCTATAACGAATAAACCAGATTCTAATGATAAAATTTTCCATGAATGGGTGAATAAGATCTCACCCTATAAAATTAAAGGAAGTCAATCCAAAACAATTTATTGCCCACTCAATAAAACCAAGCCAATTTATGGGTCAGAGACAAAAGGCACCTTCTCAAGCACTGTAAATAAGAAGCCAGAGGTAGTACCACCCCATACCAACTATATTAACAGGACAGGAGCAAGACCTAAAACTCTAATAATTAAGAAATGTTCATTTTGCTCGAAACAGCATAACCCAGTACACTGTAGCAATTACCAGGGGATAGGAAGGACAGCAGATACACTAGTGGAGATAGGAAGGTGCAGATTATGCCTAAGTGAGTCATACCAAATGAAAGACTGCAATTCAAACCTGCATTTTTGCCCTATAAGTAAGAAAGTTCATCATGTTGCTCTGTGGAAGATGATAGGGTACTATACTAAACTTTGGCTTTCCTCTCCCTTCACTGACCATCCTGGTGAACCAGCCTTCAATTTTGCTGTCCTCCACAATTTAGAGCAATTGGTGCATCACCCTACTCGTATTCCTGACCGTCTTGGAGATACGCCCAACATTCTTGACCTTTTCCTGACCTCCAATCTTTCTGCTTATGCTGTCAACCTCTACTCTCCGTTGGGCTCCTCCGATCACAATCTCATATCTGTATCTTGTCCTGTCGCTCCAATCCCTCCTCAGGATCTCCTAATCCGAGCTGCCTCTGGCGTTTTGCCTCTAGTAGCTGGGGGGACATGAGGAGGTATTTTTCTGATTTTCCTTGGAATGACTACTACTTCCGTGTAAGAGACCCGTCTTTGTGTGCCGAGCGCATAACAGAGGTGATAGTGTCTGGCATGGAGGCGTGCATTCTTTACTCTTTTTCTCGAACTAAACCTTCCAAACACAGCTTGTTCTCGTGCTATACATGATAGAGAGGTGGCCACCCAAAGGTACTTAAGCCTTCCATCACCAGAATCTCGTGCACCTTATATTTCTGCCCGGAACCATGACAAGTCTGTTCTCCAACTAGCCAAAAACTCCTTCATTAACAGAAAATATCAAAATCTTTCAAGATCTAACTCCCCTTGTGATTTCTGGCATCTAACCAAAAATATCTCCGGTAACTTTGCTTCTTCTTTCCCTCCTTTATTTCAACCAGATGGCATCACAGTTAACACATCTCTCTATAAAGCTGAAGTCTTTGTTGAGACCTTTGCTAAAAACTCTACCTTGGACGTTTCAGGGCTTGTTCCTTCCTCTCTTCCACCCTCTGACTACTTCATGCTACCTATTAAAATTATTCGCATTGATGTTATCCTTGCCCTCGCTGGCCTAAACCCTCTGAAGGCTCATGGACCTGATGGATCCCTCCTATTGTTTTACGAAACGGCGCTTCCGTGCTTGCACCTTGCCTAGTCAAATTCTTTCACTTCTTTTCAACTCCTTCTTGCTGGAGGTTTGTCTACATTCAGCCTGTTCCTAAAAAGGGTGACCGTTCTAATCCCTCAAACTACTGTTCTATTGATTTAATTTCCTGCCTATCTAGTGTTTTTAATCTATCCTCAACAAAAAGATTCTTAAACATCTATCTTTTTTTTTTCTGTTTTATGTAGGAGGGACACCGACCAAGGGGAACAAAATCTAATAAAGAAAAAAAAAAAAAGCCCACTGAGATGCCGTTCGCGAATAGGGTTGGAAGTGGTGGTCAAAAATTGAAGGATAGTTGTCTTGAAACCTCCCTCTTGAAGGAGTTCAAGTCACAGGAAGTGGAAATACAGAAACAGGAAGGGAGTTCCAGAGTTTACCAGAGAAAGGGATGAATGATTGGGAATACTGGTTAACTCTTGCTTTAGAGAGGTGAACAGAATAGGGATAAGAAAAAGAAAAAAGTCTTGCGTAGGGAGGCCGCGCGAGTAGGGGAGGCATGCAGTTAGCAAGATCCCAGTTAGCATGAAAATAGCGGTAGAAGATAGCAAGAGATTCTATGAAGTTATGCGTTCTGAGACGTATCCGCCAGTTTTTCTCATCCCCCCCAGCTGCTAAGTCTGTCCAAGGGCCTTATCCGTCCATGTATGAAGTATGATTCACATGTCTGGGAGGGTTCCACTTATACCGCTCTTCTAGTCAGGGTGGAATCAAAAGATTTTCGTCTCTTAAACTCCTCTCCTCTAACTGACTGTCTTCAGCCTCTTTCTCATCGCCGCAATGATGCATCTCTTGCTATCTTCTACCGCTATTTTCATGCTAACTGGTCTTCTGATCTTGCTAACTGCATGCCTCCACTTCTCCCGCGGCCTTGCTGCACAAGACTTTTTTTCTTTCTCTCATCCCTATTCTGTCCACCTTTCAAATACGAAAGTTAACCAGTATTTTCAGTCATTCATCCCTTTATCTGGTAAGCTCTGAAACTCCCTGCCTGCTTCTGTATTTCCACCTTCATATGACTTGAATTCCTTCAAGAGGAAGGTTCTAAGACACTTATAATTCAGTTTTGGACTACCGCTTCTAGAACTAGCATGTCAGTGGGCTTTTTTTTTATTGTATTTTTGTTGCCCTTGGCCAGTGTCCTTCCTTTATAAAAAAAAAAAAAAAGATAATGAGACCAATAATAACTAGCCTATCTCTCCTGCAGCAGTTCAGTAGCAGAAGTAGACATTAGTGGTAAATGATGATTAATGAAGGCCAAGATTCTGCTTGACACAGGAGCGCAGAAAAGATTCATAAGTAAGGAAAACGTAACAGCTTTAAACCTAGCAATAACAGAACAAGCTCAATTAAATATATCATGTTTCATAACTACTACTAATAATAATACCCAAACTTATGACATAGTAGGACCTATCATAAAATTAGGCATACTTAAAACAAAGACAATAGCGGTAGTGATCCCAGACATGAACACCAATTTAACCATCAAAGGTTATAACCGCTGACTTTCTAAAAAGAAAGGCTGTAAAATTAGCAGATTAAAATATAACATCAGATGAAGTGGGTCCAATTAAAATAATAATAGGCTGAGATTACTATGTGAAATTTGTAAGGAAAACGTTAAGAAAATATGTTGTTCAAATCCTTGCAACAGCTGGCGGAAGATTTTATGGTAGAACCACAGTTAGCTGCTAAAGGTAAACTACCAACTTACACAGTAGACCCTGTGTGACACCAATCGAATCCCTACTAGTGGCCTGTATTGGGGATTAAATTATCCCTAGTGAACTGCTGACATCATAGAGGAAAGGAACGAACCTATTCATATATATATATATATATATATATATATATATATATATATATATATATATATATATATATATATATATATATATATATATATATATATATATATATATATATATATATATATATATATATATCCAGCCGCACATTGCCTCATGTAAATCCCACTTTACACTAACTTTATGACCTGACCACAGTTTGACCTCAGCCCAACTCAACACAGACTCCTTTTTCCTCTCTCCTCAGCACACCTAACGGACATGTGCATATTTCTTCCCGAATTATAAAACCTCCACGTTCTTTTATCCTGCTCCCATGAGCTCCTATGAATAATTGGTTTGTGACTGGTGCACGTCATTCGTGAGGATGTCATATACATGTAGACCGACCTCCCCGATGGTAGTGGAGCCAAGATCAGTCAAACATTAGTCGAGAGGCATTGTCATTGTATTTCGTTGTACCAAATATACTGATGAAGTTACCACAGAATGTAATTCCGTCGCCCTTATAATTGCCCAGAGATCAGGAGAAGGAAATCCTCGCTCTAAACTACCAGGAAGACCAGCCCGCTACACTATTGCATGTACTTTGTCGCGCTATTGGGTCCGGTCGATCGTGTTAGAAAACAACTGCTTATCCTGCATCTCATGTACAGCTCATCACCAAAGTCGCAGTACTAAAGGGCGACGTATGCATCAACCTCCTTAACCTTTTGCAGCACAGTTTAGTAGATGCAGATCCTGTCAGTAGCCACCTCGACACCCTACCTGTGGCTCAAACTTTGTCAACATAAAATGGAAATTAATATTGAGGAGATTTTGGTTAAGGGCAACAAATGCGGTAAAAAGGCCTACAGAAAGCGCCAGTCCTCAAAGAGTAATCAAAAGGATTATCCAAATTATGAGTAAAAGTGTGTTGAAACCTCCCTCTTCAAGGAGTTCAGGTCTTCGGCAGGGGTAAATGCAAAGGTAGGCAAGGGGTTCTAAAATTTACCAGCAAAAAGAATGAAACATTGAGAATAATGGTTAAGTCTTGCATTAAGGAAGTGGGCAGAATAGGGACGAGACAAAGTAAAAAAAAATTGTGTAGCGAGGCCGCGGGGGAAGGGGGAGGCACGCAGATAGCAAGATCAGAAAAGCAGTTAGTACCAAAATAGCGATGGAAGACAGCAAAAGATGCAACATTACGACAGAGAGAGGCTAAAGACGTTCAGTTAGAGGAGGGTAGTAAATAAGACGAAATGCTTTTCATTCCATCATGTTCAAAAGAATAATATGAGTGCTACCGAGCCATGTGAAGCGTCCACAATATATGAACGGATAAGGCTCCTGTACAGACTTGGTATCTGGAAGAATGAGAAAGAACTGGTGGAGACGGCTCAGACCTCCTAACTTCATAATTATAAGCTGTTTTACCGAGAAATGATATGTGAATTTTACTGTTTAGAGTATTAGTAAAAGACAAAAGTGATGATGTCCAGTGTAGAAGAGAGTAAAAACTGAGCGTCATTGACGAGCATTGAAAGACTGTTGAATTGATAGATGGAGGGATTGGGTTTTTGAGGCATTGAATGACATCATGTTCCCTCTGCCCTAATCACATATTTTATACAGATCAGAAGTCAGGCATTCTGTAGCTTGCCTTAGTTTTTATTTATTTTTTTATTTTTAAAAGGTTGGATGTTTAGGAAAAAAATGCAAAAATGCAGAGTGGTATCAACGTAAGAGCGGACAGGACAAGAGGTTTGGCTTAGAAGATCATTAATGAATTACAGAAAGAGTGGGTGACAGTGCATACCCCTGAGGAACACTGCTGTTAATAGAATTAGAAGAGCAGCTACGGTATACAGCAGCAGCAATAGAACGATCAGAAAGGAAACTTGAAATGAAGTTAGAGTAAAGGGTAAGACTCGCTGGAGAGTAGTTTGAAAATTAAAACTCTGTCAGACTCAATCAAGTACTTCTTGTTGCGTCTACGGCAACAGCGAAAGTTTCAACAAAATCCCTATGAGATGTCCAAGACTGGATAAGAAAGACCAGAACGGGTGTAGTGGCATGAGTACCACTCCAGAGACACCATGCTACCAAGCAGCCACGTCAGTAGCACTGAAGCCTAGAGCAAAAAGCGAGGATACATAAGGAGCCGCGTACGGAGCGGAAGGCGGACACAGACAACCCAGACACCGTGTCGTGCGCACTGCTGTTCTGTTGTCTTGTCCTCAAGCCACCTTGTGTGAATTTTTTTGGCACCCTTTCAAGGCTTAAGTTTAGATAAATAAAGTTAGGTGTTCACTGTCCCTGATTTAGAGCTTTGCACTGTCACTGTCCTCTCCTTAGCGGCATCAGTAAGTATCTGTTGCCACGTCATCAGATTGTCTTTCCTCTCCATCTACGGAGGATCCGCCTCAGTGACCGTGCTTTTGGGATGAATTGACACCGTCCGACCCCCTAGAGTGGCTTGAAAGGGCAATCTAAAAGCAAGAAAACTCCTCCCTGACTTCCTCCCACTTGTGTTCCGCTCCCCTCCTGTAAGACCCTCCTCCATCAAGGAAGAGGGAGGACACTAACCGACAACCACAGACTGCCCGACTATCGATTGCCCCTGACAAAGCCACCTACGTGACCTTACAATCCAAGACTGCCACCCGCCTTTCTACTGTTAATTCATTTATAATAAAGAAAAGTAATTGACTATAACATTGGAAATGTTGTGAACGTAATGAAACTTGCCAGTGTTGACTTGCTTATTCAAACAATTAACGTAAGTCAAGTCAAGTCATTGTTAAAGCTCCGTTTCATCTATGACATCGAGATCGAGGCTTTGATTCCACTGTCCATGAACTCGTGTCGGGGAATCGCTTCCCACCGCGATTTTGCGGACCTGGAACCGACTGAGATTGTCGAGTGCATCACTGACCAGGATGTAACTGAAGCTAGAAACTAAAATGCTTGACAGCACCAGAAGGGGCACGGCGTCGGTAATATTCACCTTCAGTGCTGTTAAGTTGCCAGATAGGGTTCATGTGGGGTACGAATCGGTTCCCGGTTCCCGTTCGTCCCTATATCTCGAATCCTCTCCGTTGTTTCAAGTGTCAACTTTACGGTCACCATGGAAATGCTTGTCGTTCTTCTCATGCTTACTGCGGTAAATGTGCAGGAGAGGGTCATATGGTGGAACAGTGCACGCCTTTTGTAGAGAAGTGCCGTAACTGTGAGGGTGCTCACTCCACTTTTTCACGCGACTGCCCCACATGAAAAGTAGAGAAAGAGGTTTGCACAGTTAAGGCTACTATGAGACGAGGATGCGAGTGAAGCAGACCTGCATCAAACGTTTCATACGCTTCAACAGTGAGGGTTCGGCTCAAGATGTGCACTGTAGCCATCTAGACTGATCCGCCGCCTGCCACAGCCTCACCCTCAACCTTTGCTTCTCTAACTTCTAAATCTACATCTACTACCAAAGCCTCTACTCTTATCACTTCCTCTGCTCCATATCTGTCTGCTCTCTACTACGCCCAAAATTATGAAAATAACGATAAATCTAATAAATTAAATAACATAAAACTTGAACGCCAACGCCTTTCTCGTATCTTCGCTGCTCCCACTTCCTCCAGGAGATTTTCTTACGCTTGCTCCCTCTCGACAAGCTCCGCGGAGTTAACAGTTGATGAATCTATGGATGTCACCACTGGTAAAGGCCGGGAAAGGTTCTTTGGCAACGCCTCAAAACGCAAAAGAACTAAGAAACACGGCCACCACCACAACACTTTAACCATAATGTCCAAGGTGTTACAGTGGAACTGTAGAAGTATTCGGAATAAAGATCCATATTTGCCACTTTTAGTGAACATACACTATTTGTCCACAGGAGACGAGACTGCAGGATCAGCCTGATCCTACAGTGCTAAAATACAGCCATCTGTGTAGAAGATATGAGGGATATGGCGTCGCCATATACATTCACAAAACACTAACACAGACGGAAGTGACGCTGAACACACATCTGGAAGCTGTCGAGTGCATGGTGTGATTCAACATGTATCTGTCTATCTGTTCCCTCTACTTGCCTCCAAACGCTCCCATTGTTGATGACGACATTACATCTCTAATTATGAAGCTTCCGGGAACAGGATATTTCTGGACGACTGGACGCCCATCATCAGCAATGGGGAAGTGAGAGGTTAAGTGTACGTGGGGAGTTGATACTTACAAACAACCTCTGTCTTCTGAACGATGAAAGTACGACTCGTGTAGATGATCGGACTGGTATCACGTATGCCATCGAATGTCTTTGCTCTCGCCAAATATATTCCCTGACTTCTCCTGGGAAGTCATCGATGAGTCCCACGGAAGTGATCACCTGCCCATCTGCATCTCTTATGCACGCGACCACCCACCCACCCTCCGCCCTCCCAAGTTTAACTTGAAGAGAACAGAATGAGCAGCCTTCCGTGGGGTTGCCGAGGTGGATATATCTGGTGAGGACATTGCAACGCAACACAGTCCATATTACACGCCGCCGAGGCATGTATTCCGAAGACTTGTACAGTTCACACAAAGCATGGAGTTTCATGGTAGACAATGAATTACCGACAAGTACTTCGTGAGCGCATTTCAGCCAGTAGCCCAGTCAAGCAAATTTCATAGCCTACAAAAAAAAGCAAGGGCTCAAGCAAAGAAAGTCATCCGTAATGCTAAGGACTCTTTCAGACAATCAATCTCACCACCCCCTGTCAAGTCCAGAAAACTTTACATATTTTAGACAACAAACGGCCCTATGTACCAATCACCACCCTCAAAATAAATAATGATACAATAGATGACCAAACAACCACTGCCAACACAATAGCCCAACATTTTCACAATGCAAGCTGTACCACATGTTATGACCCTGCCATCCTTCCCCATAAGGAGGCAGCAGAACTCGCTGTCCTAAATTTTGCCACAGGAGGAATGAACTGTAAAGGCTCCATTCCCTGTAAAGGCTCCATTCCCGGTCCACGGTCCATTGCGCTCACAACCTGTCTATGTAAGGTCGTGGAACATATGATAAAACTAAGGCTCCTTTTTGTTTTAGAAGCGAAGAGTTTGTTGGGTGATCAGCAGTCGAGTTTTCGGAAGTACCGAGGCACGATGGATCACCCTTTTTTTTATATATATATTTATATAGGAGGGACACTGGCCAAAGGCAACAAAAATTCAATAAAAAAAAAAAAAACACACAGAGATTCTAGTCCCAGAAAAGGGTCCAAAGCGGTAGTCAAAAATTGAAGGATAAGTGACTTGAAACCTCCCTCTTGAAGGAATTTAAGTCAAAGGAAGGTGGAAATACAGAAGCAGACAGGGTGTTCCAGAGTTTACCAGTGAAAGGGATGAATGATTGAAAATACTAGTTAACTCTTGTATTAGAGAGGTGGACATAATACGGGTGACAGAAAGAAGAAAGTCTTGTGCAGCGAGGCCGCGGGAGGAGGGGAGCCATGCAGTTAGCAAGATCAGAAGAGCAGTTAGCATGAAAATAACGGTAGAAGACAGCTAAGAGATGCAACACTGCGGTGATGAGAAAGAGGCTAAAGACAGTCAGTTAGAGGAGAGGAGTTGATGAGACGAAAAGCTTTTGATTCCACCCTGTCTAGAAGAGTGGTATGAGTGGAACACCCCTAAACATGTCAAGCATACTCCATGCATGGATGGATAAGGCCCTTGTACAGAGTTAGCAGCTGGGCGGGGTGAGAAAAAACTGGCGGAGACGTCTCAGAACACCTAACTTCATAGAAGCTGTTTTAGCTAGAGATGAGATGTGATGTTTCCAGTTCAGATTATAAGTAAAGGATAGACCAAGGATGTTCAGTGTAAAAGAGGGGGACAGTTGAGTGTCATTGAAGAAGAGGGGATAGTTGTCTGGAAGGTTGTGTCGAGTTGTTAGAAGGAGGAAGTGAGTTTTTGAGGCATTGAACAATACCAAATTTGATTTGCCCCAATGAGAAATTTTAGAGATCAGAAGTCAGGCGTTCTGTGGCTTCCCTGTGTGAAATGTTTGCTTCCTGAAAGGTTGGACGTCTATGAAAAGACATGGTAAAAGCGCAGGATGGTATCATCAGCGTAGGAGTGAATAGGACAAGTAGTTTGGTTTAGGTCATTCATGAATAATAAGAAGAGAGTGGGTGACAGGACAGAACCGTGAGTAACACTACTGTTAATAGATTTAGGAGAAGAACAGTGACCGTCTACCACAGCAGCAACAGAACGATCAGAAAGGAAACTTGAGATGAAGTTACAGAGAGAAGGATAGAAGCCGTAGGAAGGTATTTGGAAATCAAAGCTTTGTGCCAGACTCTATCAAAAGCTTTTGATATATCCAAGGCAACTGCAAAAGTTTCACCAAAATTTCTAAAAGAGGATGACCAAGAGTCAGTAAGGAAAGCCAGAAGATCACCAGTAGAGCGACCTTGATGGAACCCATACTGGGGATCAGATAGAAGGTTGTGAAGTGATAAATGTTTAAGAATCTTCCTGTTGAGGATAGATTCAAAAACTTTAGATAGGCAGGAAATTAAAGCAATAGGATGGTAGTCTGAGGGATTAGAACAGTCACCCTTTTTAGGAACAGGCTGAATGTAGCCAAACTTCCAGCAAGAAGGAAAGATGTTGACAGACAGAACTGAAAGAGTTTGAATAGGCAAGGTGCAAGCATGGAGGCACAGTTTCGGAGAACAATATGAGGGACCCCATCAGGTCCATAAGCCTTCCGAGGGTTTAGGTCAGCGACGGCGTGGAAAACATAATTGCGAAGAACTTTAATAGTTAGCATGATGTAGTCAGAGGGTGGAAGAGAGGGAGGAACAAGCCCATAATCGTCCATGGTAGAGTTTTTAGCAAAGGTTTGAGCGAACAGTTCAGCTTTAGAAATAGATGTGATAGCAGTGGTGCCATCTGGTTGAAATAAAGGAGGGAAAGAAGAAGAAGCAAAGTTATTGGGGATATTTTTGGCTAGATTCCAGAAGTCACGAGGGGAGTTATGTTTTGAAAGATTTTGACACTTTCTATTAATGAAGGAGTTAGTTGGAGAACAGACTTGCCATTGTTCCGGGCAGAAATATAAAGTGCATGGCATTCTGGTGATGGAAAGCTTAAGTGCCTTTTGTGGGCCACCTCTCTATCACGTATAGCACGAGAACAAGCTGTGTTAAACCAAGGTTTGGAAGTTTAGGTCGAGAAAAAGAGTGAGGAATGTACGCCTCCATGCCTGACACTATCACCTTTGTTATACGCTCAGCATACAAAGATGGGTCTCAGATACGGAAGCAGTAGTCATTCCAGCAAAATACCTCCTCAGGTCCCTCCAACTAGAAGAGGCAAAACGCCAGAGGCACCTTAGCTTATTGGGATCCTGAGGAGGATTTGGAGCAATAGGACAAGATACAGATATGAGATTGTGATCAGAGGAGCCCAACGGAGAAGAGAGTGTGGCAGCATAAGCAGAAGGATTGGAGGTCAGGAAAAGGTCAAGAATGTTGGGCGTATCTCCAAAACGGTCAGGAATACGAGTAAGGTGTTGCCAAAGTCAGCCAGCCGAGCGGGATGATGACGTCATTGACGTCACACCTCCCGGCAACTCACAGTACTGATTTAACTTGACCACCCTTGGAGCTTGTTATCTCTTCCCCTCCCCCCTTTTTTTTTAACTGCATTACATATTACCTACATGCATTACTAATTAGATGAATAAATGGAATATTAAAGTGTCTATTGTAAGTACAAATATATTCATAATGATTATGGCAAACAGTAGTCATAATACAAAGAAAAATTAAGTTCACACTATTCATAATGTTAGCATAAATATTCGATATTTCTTATTGAATATAAACCACTTAATCATAACATAAAGCAGCATTCTGTTTTTTTTTTTTTTTTCAGATCTTTATTCTTATTTTTCAGCTGCTGAATTTTCTGAAGCGACAGTTCACTGACATTACTGCCACTCAGATCACTTGTGCCCTCTTCTTTTTCATATTGATCACTTTCATTTATTACATTGGCAGGATCAGCCAACACATCTTGTAAGCTTGTTTCCCTACTACTTGTTGCCTTTGTAGATTTTTCAGTTGCGCTAGCTGGCAGTGCATCACTGTTGTTCCCTCTCCCGATTCTTGATTCATATTCAGTTTCAGACAATATTTCGTGCACAGTTCTTTTGCGTCCACGTTTTTCTGCCCTGCCAGACCTCTCACTGCATCTTCCCGTTACACTTTTACCTGCAGTTCATGAAATTAACATCAGCTTAACCCTCCCTGTACCACTACTCCAATTTCATCACCAACTCATTTTTACTAATAAAAGCACATTTTTCCGATAGAAATACCATAGAAGAAAAGTCTTAGAATCAAGGCCAATTTACATTGGCCTTGCTTAGATTAATTTCTACTATCAGAAAATTTTACTTTCATCAGTGAAAACGAGTTGGGGCTGAAACTGAAATAGGCTTATACTTAAATAACACTGGTAATGCTTTTGCTTCACAGGTAGGCTATATAGCACTATAAGCAGTACAGAGGCATGCAATAATCATTTAGAAAATTCATCAATTTAACCTACCTTGAGGTAAATTAAGGGATGGAACTGCGGTATCTGTCAGTGGCCTGTAACTCTTCGGTGCCTCAGTGCCTAAGAAACGATGCTTTAAATCATCCTTGTAGTCAGAACTTGTAAAATGCATGGAACATATCACTGCATTGTCTACACTGAGCATATCACCTCGGGAACAAGCTTGAATCCACTACTGTCTGCGATTTTTTTCCTTGGGAAACTTGAAATACTTAATGCCTAAACCTGCTGTTTTTCTTTTCGTGTTATCCACACACTGAGCAATTGTTCGGCATGTTTAATTGTTTACAGCACTGTGGAGAGTTTGATGAACACTCCAGCTAGCCCAGTGTCCACAGGCGATATGTAAACAACAGGAAACCTCAGGCGTCAGGCCAAAGTGCCGGAACGTCCGGCCAAAAGTCAGCTGTCAGTGAGCACTGAGATCGGGTGGCGCGGGAAGTGTGGCGTGGATGACGTCATCATCCTTCCTCCCCCGCGCTGGGCCTGCTCGGCTGGCTGACCTGTCTAGATAGACCTTGGGTGTTGCAAGAATTGCTCTAGGTCATGAAGGATAGCAAAGTTGAAGGCTAGCTCACCAAGATGGTCAGTGAAGAGAGATAAAAGCCAAAACTGATGGTGAACATTGAAGTCTCCAAGAATGGAGATCTCTGCAAAAGGGAAGAGAGTCAGAATGTGTTCCACTTTGGAAGTTAAGTAGTCAAAGAATTTCTTATAGTCAGAGGGGCTAAGTGAGAGGTATTCAGCACAGATAAATTTAGTTTGAGAGTGACTCTGTAGTCGTAGCCAGATGGTGGAAAACTCGGAAGATTCAAGAGCATGGGCACGAGAGCAGGTTAAGCCGTTGCGTATATAAACGCAACACTCAGCTTTCGATTGAAAATGAGGATAGAGAAAGTAGGAGGGAACAGAAAAGGGGCTACTGTCAGTTGCCTCAGACAACTGAGTTTCAGTGAGGAAAAAAAGATGAGGTTTAGTAGAGGAGAGGTGGTGTTCTACAGATTGAAAATTAGATCTTAGACCATGAATGTTGCAGAAGTAAATGAAGAAAAATTTGAGGGTGGTGTCAAGACACTTAGGATCGTCGTCAGAAGGGCGGTCCGACCTGGTGACATTTCTGGTCCCCTCCCCAGATGTGGACTCCGAGGTTGGTGTAGGTGTCGCCATGATAATTTTTTAATTTTGAGTGAAGGGTGTGTGTTTGTTTTTAGGTGCTTGTAGTTTTGTGTGGAGGAAGAGAGTTGTCTTTAGAGGGCAGGCTGTGACTGCCCCCTTGTGTTGTGAGACACAAAGGGAAACGTTCAGTGAGGTCACAGCTGGATTTAATGATAAGTTCACAGCACCCCCTGATCAAGTGCTTTAGACCTCACTGGGAGTAATTATCATTTCGGCAGGTGCCTACTACCCTAACAAACCTGGAGCATTGCATTTCAGGGGCATTTGCCAAAAAGGAATTCATGATAGCGATGTTCCTGGACATCCACAAAGCCTTCGACATGACATGGCGACACGGTATCCTCATGAAACTCTGTGCTTATGGTTTCAGAGGTAACTTGCCCATTTTTATTTACAAATTCCTTCATGACAGAGCATTCTCTGTCAAGCTTCCTGGTAACGTATTCTCGGACGTTTTCGTACAGGAAAATAGGGTGGCACAGGGTAGTGTTCTTAGTCCCATTTTATTTTGTAATATGATTAATGATATTCTGTCAAAAATCCCGTCTCCAGGAATCTTAAATACTCACTGTATGCTGACGACTGTGCGTTATGGCGCTCCTTGCCTAACGCGCATTTCTCCGATAGGGCAGATTCAAGCTGCTCTTGATTCCGTCCAGCACTGAGCCTATCCATAGAGATTTAAGTTTTCCGTTCCTAAGCGTGTCGGTATTGTTTTCACTAGATGTAACGTACCTGATTTGCAATTAACTCTTCAAGGCGAGCCGATGCCATTTAAAAATTCAGTTAAGTTCTTGGGTATGTATTTTAACAGTAGACTGAGTTGGAAGACTCATGTTAATGAATTGCTTATCCGTTGTCGTAAAAAAAAAATCAATGCCCTCAAGTATCTTTCTGGTACCTCATGGGGAGCTGACAAACAATCTTTATCAATAGTGTAATGGTGTAAAGATGTTTTTCGTTCGCACTTAGACTATGACTCACCGGTGTATGGGTCTGCATCGGAACCAACACTGAGGAGTCTGGATGTGTTTCAGAATGAATATGTGCGAATGTGACTTGGAGCCCTGCGCTGCACTCGTGTGGCGCGGAGGCCGATATTCCACCACTATATATACATCGCGACGCCCTTCTGTTGTTTCATGGGGTGAAAACAGCCCGGAAATCTCCCCTCGGTAACACAGCAAGCAAGATAATATGGCAGAACCACCACCTCCATACTGAGGTCCGCCGTCCAGTCAGACTACAGTCAGACTACAATCGCTCTGCCGACGGACGGGCATCCGAATGGACGATGCAGACCAGCTAGTGCTGCCCACTCTTCCCCTTGGAAGCGACCCAGCACCACATTCAAGATCAACTGGCTCCCAGGGAAGAAGACTGTCGTTACCGAGGCGGAGCTCCACCAACATTTCTGGGTCCTCGTCGCTGGGCTCCCTCCATCCCTACATACAGACGGCTCCAAGATAGAAGAATGTGTGGGGTGCAAGTGTGTAGTCGTGTGAGTGTACCCTTAGGTTTCGACTGCCTTCCCATACATCGGTGTTTTCTGCTGAACTCTTTGTTATTGATAAGGCCATAGATTATGCATTAAGCTCACCTCATGATTCAATTGTAACTTTTTCGGACTCTATGTCAGCCCTTCAGGCAATAGAGTCCGGCCACACGGATATAAATGAAATCCAGGACAACATCATTAATAAACTAAATTCTTGTTATAAATCCTTCTCATTGATTCGGGTGTCTGGACATTCCAGTATACTTGAGAGTAACAGGCTGACATGCTGGCTAGGTCTGGTGCAGAGTTCGAGGGAGCGTGGAACCTCCGTCAAGATGTGTTGTCATGTCTCACAGTTGTTAAAACATCAGTAAAACTCATGTGGCACTGGAACAAGTCAATGGGGCAACCACCACCTACACTCCAAAACCATTCTGCCTAACAAGGCAAGAGAAAGTGGTCCTCACACGCCTCAGGATGGGCTGCACCCTCCCTACACATATGCTCCCATATATGGCTAACTCCTTCCCACAACGATGTACCACCTCTGACGTTATCCTCTGCCTCGAGCACATCCTGCTTCACTGTGTGCGTTATCGGGAGAGATGGCTCTTGGCAGCTTACTGCCGGGACCACGGCCTCCCGCTAACGCAGACCACTCTTTTATGTGATCATCACCCGGATAGACCTGGTCGATAGACTGATGATTTTTCTGACTGAGACCAATTTAATCAGAGACCTGTGATTTATATATATATATATATATATATATATATATATATATATATATATATATATATATATATATATATATATATATATATATATATATATATATATATATATATATATATATATATATATATATATATAAATTGGTCTCAGTCAGAAAAATCATCAGTCAATCGACCAGGTCTATCCGGGTGATGATCACATAAAAGTGATATATATACGAGTATATATATATATATATATATATATATATATATATATATATATATATATATATATATATATATATATATATATATATATATATATATATATATATATATATATATATATATATATATATATATATATATATATATATATATATATATATATATATATATATTATGTCGTTAGTATTTTTTACTATGTATATACACTTTTTCACTATGTATATACACTTGTATATGTAAATTAAAGTATGAAATTTTGTATGAAATGTGTACTGAGTGACTTTTATATGAACGTGTTTCCGATTTATGTACATACATAATACGTAGTAATGGTAAGTAGCCTCCCCTCCCGTGTGACTGTGTGTTATCCCTCCTTCATCCCTGACCTGACAAAGGACAATATTTTTGTGGTAGGATAGTTACCCTATATGAATAAAGCGTGTGTGAGGGAATGCATGTGTGTTATATATTATATATGGTGCTAAAAATTACATATTAAAAAAAAATTCAAAATGTATGAAACAGAACAGAAAGTAAAATAAGATAAATTAATAAGTTAAATAAGATGAAAATAAAATGGCCTAATATCCACGTTAGGGTAATGGCAAATAAAAAAAAAAAAAAAAACGGAAGGCAGGACTACTACACCGGGGGTCAGTACTACATCTCGCTCCTGGAGGAGCCCTCCACCTTGGAGGAGGTCATGCTGCGACACGGCACGGCACGCCTCGCCTCTGCCACGTCTCCTAGTTGCTGCCACACCTGTGCGGCACCAGTCACTCTGCCAAGTCGTATAACTCTAGCATGGGAAGTAGTGTGCGCGACATCGTACGCCTTGGGCCCACTCTTGGTCCTGTCACCAGGGTGGTACATGAATGTGATTAGTGGTGAACGCGGCTACAGGATTCCTGACAGGCTCTCAATATCAACGGTGAACCTCCTCTCCGCCTTACCACACTTGCATCACCCGACCTAAGTACCCACTTGCCCTTACCTCGCGGACCTGAGACGCTGGTGAAATTATGTCTTAACATGCTGTTAAGAAACGTAAAAAAAAAAAAAAAAAAAAAAAAAAAAACATTTGCAATGACTAATTTTACATTACCAACTCATAGATTTGATTTTTTTTTTTCTTTTCTAAAGATTTAGTCAATCCTGAAATTCTGAAACACGTATCTGCTCATAACCTTTCTGACTAACAGTATGAATTCTGTAAAGGACGATTCTCTGACGATCTTCTAACTTTCTTCTAACTTAATCTTGGTCATCTTTTACGGAATTCAGGGAAATCTTAGATATATCAAAATCTATCAAAAAAATATAGAAATCTTTTATGCTTCTCTCATACAGTTTTTATCCATCTCTCTGCACCTTTATCTGAAGTTTTTCTTTTAGACGTTGTATTGTTGCAGGAGGTAGATATTCACTGTTCTGTTAACGCTATTAATGATGGTGTTTCACAGGTCTCTGACCTATAACCTCACACATGTCCTATTGTTTTTAAAAGATCTTTTCGGCCTAATCTTATCCATTTCACGCCGATAACTACATCGTCCATTTTCTTTTTACGTCATTTGTCACATGTCCAATTATGAAAATGTTTACGAGGATGAGCCATAGACCGCCCAACTTCTGAGCTTTATTTTATTTCAGAATGGCGCAGTGGAAACCTTGTGTTGTTCCTTATTTTTTTTTTTCACTCAACACAAACTTCCAGCCAACACTCAAAATTTTTTATCTAATTAGAAAAGTATATTCCTTACTTAAAGGAGACAGAGAGTGTATGCTAAATATTCCTTTGTGTTCATAGGAATCGGGTGTAGATAATGTTTAACTTTAACCATATTTCATTTCTAAAGGAAGTATAAACTATAAAAAAAAATAATCATTACACTTCATTGATTGATGTAAACTTTATCAATATTTCTTGTTTTTTTTTTTATTATTTTTGAATTCTGTAATTTAAAGATAACTTTTTCATAGTTTTATTTTTTTTAACGTCCTTACCTTAAAAGAAAAAAATAATAATGATAACTTTATCTCAAACTTTTTATCCGACAACAGAGCCAAGTTCCCTACTTAAAGACAATGATAGGCTTTTGATTTACTCAGTAACCGCTTCAATATTGCATCTCTTGTTGTTTCTACCGGTATTGCCATGTTTATTGCTAATTGCATGCTTCTCCCTCCCACAGCCTCTCTGCATAATATTCTGTTCACTTATATTTCTATTTTGTCCACTTTTCAAATGCATGAGTTAACCAGTATCTTCACTCTTTCATCCCCTGTACTTACAAATTCTGGAACTCTTCCTATTCCTATGTTTTCTCCTACCTGCAACTTAAATTGTTTCAGAAGAGGAACATCAAAAGTCCTCTCTCTCTCTCTCTCTCTCTCTCTCTCTCTCTCTCTCTCTCTCTCTCTCTCTCTCTCTCTCTCTCTCTCTCTCTCTCTCTCTCTCTCTCTCTCTCTCTCTTTCTTTGGTGGAAAAGATGTTTTGAGCGTTTTTTTTTCTTATCCATTTTGGTATCTTTGGCCGGCCTCCCTGATAAATATTATTTTTTTGTATCATACAATTACAAATTTAAATTTCATTTAAAAAGTAAAATTACTGAATAAATGTCAACGTGCGTGCATTGCAACTCAAAATGTTTGGTCTGCTATGGACAAAGAGAGAGATTTTATCCAGCAAACTGGCTTTCTAGATGAGTTACGAACTTTAATATTTAAATGAACTATGAAATCCGCCAGTGCGAAAACAAAGCAAATATCCAATTAGATAACTTCCGAGTAAAAAAAAAAAAAAAAACATATTTAGATTGCCTTACTAAAGATAGAAAGCATGAAGCTTAACAAACTACTTACTTGGTGTGCAGCCACGCTCGTCAGAACCGTCAGGGCATTCCAGGAATCCATTGCACTGAGATTGTTTAGGAATGCAAGAACCATCTTTCTTACATTGCCACTCCTCAGGTCTGCAAACTATACAGTATATATAGAGAAGTTTAAAAAAAAATATATCTACGTTATTCATTTATTTTTCTCACTATGTAAAATACACTTCTATAAGAAAAAAATAAAACAAAATATCTCTCAGACAACAGAAGAATTCAAATTTCAAAAGTTTTCTTTTACACCAGTTGGAGTGTTAGAGTAGAGCTTCTGTTGTACTAAGATATATCTTGGCTTTGATATATCTAGGCTTTGTCATTAGCTTCACTAACTTTACTTAAACAGTTTAGAAATAAACCGCAAATTTAATTTTATTCTTAGCACTGATTACACTTGTGATTTCAGTCAAGCAATGTGTATACGTTTGTAAAACAAGGAACATATCTTCATTCTACATTAATATATTACTAAATGTCTGCATTCTACTTCTGAGGAATATGTGTGAAGTAATGCATAAGGATCAAATGATTTCTCTCTCTCTCTCTCTCTCTCTCTCTCTCTCTCTCTCTCTCTCTCTCTCTCTCTCTCTCTCTCTCTCTCTCTCTCTATCAACATATCAACACACCTCCCAAGCAGTTTTCCTCATCAGAGTGGTCTAAACAGTCGTAAACATCATTGCAGCGTGACTGGGCTGATATGCATACTCCATCGGAACACATCCACTCTTCATCGTTGCAAACTGAATGTAGACGTGAATAAAAACGGTAGTATAAATAAAATAATTAAATCTTGAAGCAGAAAAGATCATAATTGTTTGCAGTTTTAAAGTGAAATGCACTTTGTAACTAACTTTACTCGAGAAAATTGATGAAATTATAGTATTTACGACTAACGATGTAATGATAGGGAAGATTTAGTAGGTCAGCATTTTGAAATTCGTCCTAGACTCCTGATTATACAATCTTTCTCGAGGTAGAAATCTAAGCATTTAACAAATCAGTTTTTACTTTGTCCTACTGACAACACGAGCTTTTCCTTTAGCACCCGTCTTTAAATGGTTCTTAAAAAAAGAAAAAAAAAAAGAAAAAAAAGAATCAGGCGTATCCCTTCAGATAAATTTGAAACCTGAAGCTGTTAAACAGGGAGAATGTGCGAATAATATTATAGTATCAGGAATTAACATAGATCCATTTTGTCTTCTGATAATTCTGACGGAATGAAAACCTTTTCATCAGACCAGTTGACACTATTAGTCATGCAAAATTCTTTAATCTTGTGGTTAATTTGAGAATGCTTATTTCTCTTTATATACTAGATGTGTGCACAACTTATTTTAAGCTCTATTTGAAGATGTAAACTGACATTTACATTTTCCCTGTGTATTTATTTATTTATTTATTTTATTTTTTTATGAATTTTGAGCTCATTTTGTACGTAGCACCACTGAAGTAAGCTCCACTTGTGGTAGCGTTCTCGATTTCAGGACTGCCACTCTTGTTCTAGACATGATAGGACTGGAACTACTGTTCAAGAAATAATCTTTGGTACATCAGAAAACTTTGCTTATTTATTTGCTTATATATATATATATATATATATATATATATATATATATATATATATATATATATATATATATATATATATATATATATATATATATATATATATATATATGCAAACGCACATGTTTTCTGATGCACCAAAGATTTCTTCTTGAACAGTAGTTCCAGTCTTATCATGTCTAGAAGAAGAGTGGCAGTCCTGAAATCGAGAACACTGCCACAAGTGGAGCTTACTGAAAATTTCACAACTCATGTTTAGCTAAAACAGCTTCTATGAAGCTAGACGTTCTGAGTCGTCTCTGCCAGTTTTTTCTCACCTCCCCAACTGCTAACTCTGTACAAGGGCCTTATCTGCCTATGTTTGGAGTATGCTTCACATGTCTGGGGGGGTTCCACTCATATAGCTGTTTTAGACAGGGTGGAATCAAAAGCTTTTCGTCTCATCAACTCCTCCCCTCTAAGTGATTGTGTTAAGCCTCTTACTCATCGCCGCAGTGTTGCATCTCTTGCTATCTTCTACCGCTATTTTCATGCTAACTGCTCTTATGATCTTGTTAACTGCATGCCTCCCCTCCTCCTGCGGCCTTGCTGCACTATACTTTCTTCTTTCTGTCACTCCTATCCTGTCCACCTCTCTAATGCAAGAGTTAACCAGTATTCCCAATCATTCATCGCTTTCTTTAGTAAAGTCTGGAACTCCCTTCCTGCTTTTGTACTTCCACCTTCCTATGACTTGAACTCTTTCAAGGGCGAGGTTTCAAGACACTTATCATTCAATGTTTGATCACTGCTTTGGCCTCTGTTTGGGATCGGCATCTCAGTGGACTTTTTTTTTTTTTTAGATTTTTGTAACCCTTGGCCGGTGTCCCTCCTACATGAAAAAAAAAAAAAATAAAAAAAATAAAAAAAATATATATATATATATATATATATATATATATATATATATATATATATATATATATATATATATATATATATATAGATAGATAGATAGATAGATAGATAGATAGATAGATAGATAAATAGATATAGAAATAGATATATAGATAAGTAGATAGATACACACACACACACACACACACACACACACACAAACACACACACACACTCACAAACACGTATTATATGTTTATTTTACCTTGTATTATATCTTTTTTTTTTTTTTTATGTTATAGCTTGAAAATGCCGTCAGTCATACGGTGAAACGCTGCAAGAATAAATCTCACTCCGCCAATGTTCCTCTAACTGAACACCTGCATTATATATATATATATATATATATATATATATATATATATATATATATATATATATATATATATATATATATATATATATATATATATATATATATATATATATATATATATATATATATATATATATATATGAGGGACACTGGCCAAGGGCAACAAAAAAATCCAATAAAAAAGAAAAGCCCACTGAGATGCCAGTCCCAGTCCCAGGTCCAAAGCGATAGAATTTCCTAAAGAAGCTGAAAATTGAAGGATAGGTGTCTTGAAACCTCCCTCTTGAAGGAATTCAATTCATAGAAAGGCGGAAATACAGAAAGAGGAATGGAGTTCCAAAGTTTACCACAGAAAGGGATGAATGATTTAAAAATACTGGTTAACTTTTGCATTAGAGAGGTGGACAGCGGGGCCGTGGGAAGAGGGAAGGCATGTAGTAAGCAAGATCAGAAGAGCAGTTACCATGAAAATAGCATTACAAGATAGAGATAGAGATGCAACATTACGGCGATGAGAAACAGGATGAAGACAGTAGGTTTTTTTTTTTTTTTTTATGTAGAAGGGACACTGGGGAAGGGCAACAAAAATCCAATAAAAAAAATGCCCACTAAAATGCCAGTCCCATAAAAGGGTCAAAGCAGTAGTCAAAAATTGATGGATAAGTGTCTTGAAACCTCCCTCTTGAAGGATTTGAAGTCATAGGAAGGTGGAAAGGAAGGTGGAAAGCAGAAGCAAGAAGGGAGTTTCAGAGTTTACCAGAGAAAGGAATGAATGATTGAGAATACAGGTTAACTCTTGCATTAGAGAGGTGGACAGAATAGGGGTGAGAGAAAGAAGACAGTCTTCTGCAGCGAGGCCGCGGGAGGAGGGGAGGCATGCAGTTAGCAAGATCAGAAGTACAGTTAGCATGAAAATAGTGTTAGAAGATAGCTAGAGATGCAACATTGCGGCGGTGAGAGAGAGGCAGAAGACAGTCAGTTAGAAGAGAGAAGTTGATGAGACGAAAAGCTCTTGATTCCACCCTGTCTAGAAGAGCAGTATGAGTGGAACCCCCCAGACATGTGAAGCATACTCCATACCTGGACGGATAAGGCCCTTGTACAGAGTTAGCAGCTGGGGGGTGAGAAAAACTGGCGGAGACGTCTCAGAACACCTAACTTCATAGAAGCTATTTTAGCTAGAGATGAGATGTGAAGTTTGCAGTTCAGATTATAAGTAAAGGACAGACTGAGGATGTTCAGTGTAGAAGAAGGGGACAGTTGAGTGTCATTGAAGGAGAGGGGATAGTTGTCTGTAAGGTTGTGTCGAGTTGATAGATGGAGGAATTGAGTTTTTGAGGAATTGAACAATACAAAGTTTGCTCTTCCCCAATCAGAAATTTTAGAAAGATCAGAAGTCAAGGGTTCTGTGGCTTTCCTGCGTGAAATGTTTACCTCCTGAAGAGTTGGACGTCTATGAAAAGACGTGGAAAAGTGCAGTGGTATCATCAGCGTAGGAGTGGATAGGACACTTTGGTTTAGAATCATTAATGATCATTAATGAATAATAAGGATCATTAATGAATAATAAGAAGAGAGTGGGTGACAGGACAAAACACTGAGGAACACCACTGTTAATAGATTTAGGAGAAAAACAGTGACCGTCTACCACAGCAGCAATTGAACGTTCAGAAAGGAAACTTGAGATGAAGTTACAGAGAGAAGGACGTAGGAGGGTAGTTTGGAAATCAAAGCTTTGTGCCAGACTCTATCGAAAGCTTTTGTTATGTCCAAGGCAACAGCAAAAGTTTCACCAAAATCACTAAAAAAGGATGACCAATACTCAGTAAGGAAAGCCAGAAGATCACCAGTAGAGCGGCCTTGACGGAACCTATACTGGCGATCAGATAGAAGGTTGTGAAGTAATACATGTTTAAGAATCTTCCTGTTGAGGATAGATTCAAAAACTTTAGATAGGCAGGAAATTAAAACAATAGGACGGTAGTTTGAGTGATTAGAACGGTCACCCTTTTTAGGAACAGGCTGAATGTAGGCAAACTTCTAGCAAGAAGGAAAGGTGGATGTTGACAGACAGAGCTGAAAGAGTTTGACTTGGCAAGGTGCAAGCACGGAGGCACAGTTTTGGAGAACAATAGGAGGGACACCATCAGATCCATAAGCCTTCCGAGGGTTTAGACCAGCAAGGCATGGAAAACTTCATTGTGAAGAATTTTAATAGGTAGCATGAAGTAGTCAGAGGGTGGAGGAGAGAGAGGAACTAGTACAGAATCGTCCAATGTAGAGTTTTTAGCAAAAGTTTAAGCGAAGAGTTCAGCTTTAAAATTAGATGTGATAGCAGTGGTGCCATCTGGTTGAAATAAAGAAGGGAAAGAAGAAGAAGCAAAGTTATTGGAGATATTTTAGATCTTGAAAGGTTTTGACACTTTCTGTTAATGAAGGAGTTTTTGGCTAGTTGGAGAACAGACTTGGCATGGTTCCTGGCAGAAATATAAAGTGCATGAGATTCTGGTGATGGAAGGGTTAAATACCTTTTGTGGGCCACCTCTCTATCATGTATAGCACGAGAACAAGCTGTGTTAAACCAAGGTTTGGAAGATTTAGGTCGAGAAAAAGATTGAGGAATGTACGCCTCTATGTCAGACACTCACCTCTGTTATGCGCTCAGCACACAAAGACGGGTCTCTGACACGGAAGCAGTAGTCATTCCAAGGAAAATCAGCAAAATACCTCCTCAGGTCCTCCCCAACCAGCAGAAGCAAAACGCCTGAGGCACCTTCGCTTAGGGGGATCCTGAGAAGGGATTGGAGCGATAGGACAACATATGAGATTGTGATCGGAGGAGCCCAACGGAGAAGAAAGGTTGACAGAATAAGTAGAAAATTTGAAGGTCAGGAAAAGGTCAAGAATGTTGGGCGTATCTCCAAGACGGTCTGGAATACGAGTAGGGTGTTGCACTAATTGGTCTAGGTCGTGGAGGATAGCAAAGTTGAAGGCTAGTTCACCAGGATGGTCAGTGAAGGGAGAGGAAAGCCAAAGCTGGTGGTGAACATTGAAGTCTCCAAGAATGGAGATCTCTGCAAAAGGGAAGAGGGTCAGAATGTGCTCCACTTTGGAAGTTAAATAGTCAAAGAATTTCTTATATTCAGAGGAGTTAGGTGAGAGGTATACAGCTCAGATAAATTTAGTTTGAGAGTGATTCTGTAGTCGTAGCCAGATGGTGGAAAACTCGGAAGATTCAAGAGCGTGGGCATGGGAGCAGTCTTTGCGCACATAAACGCTAGAGGAGGGGAGTTGATGAGACGAAAAGCTTTTGATACCACCCTGTCTAGAAGAGGGGAACACCCCCCTAAACATGTGAAGTTTACTCCATACATGGACGGATAAGGCTCTTTTACATAGTTAGCAGCTGGGGAGGTCAGAAAAACTGGGGGAGACGTCTCAAAACGCCTAACTTCATAGAATTTTCACAGACTGACCGAGGATGTTCAGTGTAGAAGAGGAGCACAGTTAAGTGTCATTGAAGAAAAGGATATAGTTGGCTGGAAGGTTGTGTTGAGCTGATAGATGGAGGAAATGAGTTTTTGAGGCATTCAATAATACCAAGTTTGCTTTCCCCTAATCAAAAATTTTAGAAAGTCATGCATTATGTTACTTCCCTGCGTGAAATGTGTGTTTCCTGAAGGACTGGACGTCTATGAAAAGACATGGAATAGTGCAGGCTGGTATCATCAGCGTAGTTTTGAGTTGAAATAGGTTGACTAGACAGTGCGCAAGCACAGAGGCACAGTTTTGGAGAACAATAGGAGGGACCCCATCAGGTCCATATGCCTTCTGATGGTTAAGGCTATCGAGGGCATGGAAAACATCATTGCAAAGAATTTTAATAGTTAGTATGAAATAATTAGGGGTTGAAGGTGAGTGAGAAGCAAGCCCTGAATCGTCCAAGGTAGAGTTTCAGCTATACCTTGGACAGCTTTAGAGATAGATGTGATAGCAGTGGTGCCATCTGGTAGAAATAAATGAGGGAAAGAAGAAGGAAAGTTATTGGAGATATTTTTAGCTCAGAAGTCATGAGGGGAGTTATAGCTTGAAAAATTTTTACACTTTCTATTAATGAAAGAGTTTTTTGCTAATTGGAGAATAAACTTGGCATGGTTCCGGGCAGAAATATAAAGCACACGAAATTCTAGTGATGGAACGCTGAAGTACCTTATGTGGCCACCTCTCTGTTATGTATAGCACGAGAACAAGTTGTGTGTTATACCAATGTTTTGAATGTTTAAGTCGAGAAAAAGAGTGAGGAATGTACGCCTCCATGCCAAAACACTATTAGCTTTGTTAGGCGCTCGGCACACAGAAATGTGTCTCTGACACGGAAGAAGGAAACTCAGGAAAATACCTCTTCAGGTCCCCTCAACTGGCAGAAGCAGAGATACCTCTGCTTAGAGGGATCCCGAGGAGGGATTGGAGTTATAGGTCAAGATAGAGATGTGAGAGAGTCATCGGAGGAGCACAACGGAGAAGAGAGGGTGACAGTATAAGCAGAAGGATTAGAAGTTAGGAAAAGTTCAAGAATATTGGGTGTATCTCCAAGACGGTCAGGAATACGAGTAGGGTGTTGCACCAATTCCTCTAGGTCGTGGAGGACAGCAAAATTGAAGGCTAGTTCACTAGGATGGTCAGTGAAGGGAGAGGAAAGCCAAAGCTGGTGGTGAACATTGAAGTCTTCAAGAATGGAGATCTCTGCAAAAGGGTAGAGAGTCAGAATGTGCTCCACTGTGGAAGTTAAATATTTAAAGAATTTTTTATAGTCAGAGGAGTGAGAGGTGAGGTGAGGAGGTGAGAGGTAAACAGCACAAATAAATTTAGTTTTGAGATTGACTCTGTAGTCGTAGCCAAATTATGTAAAACACTAAAGATTCAAGAGCGTCAGCACGAGAGCAGGTTATGTCGTTGCACACAAAAATGCAACATCCAGCTTTGGATCGAAAATGAAGATAGAGAAAGTAGGAGGGAACAGAAAAGGGGCTACTGTCAGTTGCCTCAGTCACCTTATTTTCAGTGAGGAAAAGATGTGGTTTAGTAGAGGAGAGGTAGTTTTCTTCAGATTGAAATTTAGGTCTAAAACCGCGAAGTTTCAGAAGTTGCAGAAGTTAATGAAAAAAATGTTGAGGGGGGGGTGTGTCATGACATTAGGGTCGATATCAGAAGAGCAGTCCAAACTGGGGACATTTGTGGTCCCTTCCCCAGATGGGGACTCCAATGCTGGTGTAGGAGTTGCCATGATAATTTTGAATTTTAAGTCAAATGTGTGTCTGTACTTTTGTGTGATGCAAGAGAGTTGTCTTTAAAGGACAGGCTATGACTGCCTCCTTGTGTTGTGAGACACAAAAGGAAACGTTCAGTGACGTCACACTGGGTTTAATGATAAGTTCACAGTATCCCTTGATCCAGTGCTTTAGACCTCACCCGGAGTAATTATATATATATATATATATATATACTCGTATATATATATATATATATATATATATATATATATATATATATATATATATATATATATATATATATATATATATATATATATATATATATATATATATATATATATATATATATATATATATATATATATATATATATATATATATATATATATATATATATATATATATATATATATATATATATATATATATATATATATATATATATATATATATATATATATATATATATATATATATATATATATATATATATATATATATATATATATATATATATATATATATATATATATATATATATATATATATTCCTTCTTTTTTCTTTTCTTTTCTTATTTCTCCCTCTTTCTTTTTTCCTTTTTCCTTTTTCCTTTTTTTTTTTTTTTTTTTTTTTTTTTTTACGACCACAAATCCCAGCCCTTTGTACAACTGCCGAAACTGAACTAACGTCCCTGAGCCACCTTCTATGTGGACTGTGGGGCTTGATTGCGGGTGTATAGGGTCCCATCTGACTCCTGCATCACTTATACAACCGGTCATAACATCAGTTTACACAAATGAAGTCGCCAGTATGTTTCTTCCACCAAGGGACAAGGAAATAGTTCACCACTTATGAACTCCAACAGCTGGGAAAGAATCAACTACCATGTTTTAGGGAAAAGATAACTATAACGAGGTACAATACACATCGGGTGAAGGTATAAAATCCCGTTGGACTATCAACCTCAGTAACAAATCTTTTCATTATCCAGTGAAGTCTTATATCTCTCGCTTAGTAGTGTTATTTACTGCCTCCAGGACGGCAGGCCTTCTCAGAACCTGAGGAAAGAGTAAAGTTCAATATAGAACTGTTCACTTAAGTCTTCTTTGGCTAAGTACTCTGCGCAAGCCTCAACCAACAGTAGCAATGAACGTGACACCACCACCACCACCACAACAACAACAACAGCAACAACACGAACAAGACGAGTGCTCACAAATGAACAGGAGGGAAATTCACGTCTCACTGTAACAGACCTCGGCCTGCACACACATAGCTGAGGAGTACGTCCCTGATATGGTATGTGTTATAATTAACTACACTCCCTGGCAGATTACTATGGAGACTCCTATGCTACTCATATAGGCCGGGATGTACGGCAGGTAATTACTCTAATATCCCCTTAAAACAACTGGTCTGTCTAACTGTAAAACCCCCAGTCTCCTCCAAACAATTCTGTCTGCCTTCGTACATCAAGTCAGTCTCGTGTGTTAGCTGGACTGTGACTTGACTGTGGGAACGCGAGACTAACGCTCTCACCCTGTTACTACGAAGGAGAATAAGAGAGAGGATAGGGTGGTGACACACACACACATACTCGTACACCAACCCATTGGCTGGCGCTCCTCACGCAGCTCAGCCTTACATGAATAAATCAATTTATCTCTGAAAATTGTAGGGGCTAGGCTGTGGGGACTGGATGAATAACGATTACTTTATCGTTAAGAGCAACTCTTACTAAATGTTGGGTGAGACTAAAACTGTATGAACGATGAGAAGTAAAGAAAATTATATGGGGAATACCAGTGAGTGTGCGGTAAAAGTTATACTAATTGCTGCCAATAGGCAACGCATCAGAGACGTGTCAAATTCTTGTTCCCAGCCTGTTTCTCCACTCTCTCTCTTTCTGATCTTTCCAGAATTTCTGATAGCGGCACAGCAAACTTGGTATTGCTGGATACCTCAAAAATTCATCTCCGATCTATCAACTCGACACAACCTTCCAGACAATTATCTTCTCTTTTTCAATGACACTCAACTGTCCCTCTCTTCTACACAGGAAGTAAACATTTCATGCAGGGATGCCACAAGACACCTGATTTATCTCCACCAGTTTTTTCTTACCCCTCCAGTTGCTATCTCTGAACAAGGGCCTTATCAGTCCATGTATGGAGTATGCTTCACATGTCTGGGCAAGGGGTTCCACTCATACCGCTCTTCTAGACAAGGTGGAATCAAAAGCTTTTTATCACATCAACTCCTCTCTTCTAACTGATTGTCTACAGCCTCTCTCTTATCACCGCAATGTTACATCTCTATTTATCTTCTACCGCTATTTTCGTTCTAACTGCTCTTCTGATCTTACAAACTGCAATCCTCCCGTCCTCCTGCAGCCTCGCTGCACAAGACTTTCTTCTTTCTCTCACCCCTATTCTGTCCACCACTCTAATGCAAGAGTTAACCAATATTTTCAATTATTCATCCCTTTCTCTGGTAAACTTTGGAGCTCTCTGCTTGCTTCTGTATTTCCACCTTCCTATGACTTGAATTCTTTGAAGAGGAAGGTTTGAAGACACTTATCCTTCAATATTTAACTAACGCTTTGGACCCTGTTGTGGGACTGGCATCTCAGTGATTTTTTTTATATTGGATTTTTGATGCCCTTTGCCCTCCCCCCAAAAAAAAAGAAAGGAAAAAAAACATATATATATATATATATATATATATATATATATATATATATATATATATATATATATATATATATATATATATATATATATATATATATATATATATATATATATATATATATATATATATATATATATATATATATATATATATATATATATATATATATATATATATATATATATATATATATATATATATATATATATATATATATATATATATATATATATATATATATATATATATATATATATATATATATATATATTTTATTTTTTTTTCGTTTTCTTTTTTTTTTTTTTTTGCCAATACAATAACAACTTATTGTTTCACCCTTTACATGCGATTTTGAAAATAGCAGCAATGACAGCGCTCCGTACTGCTTGGAAAACTTGTGAATCTTACCTTTACAATCATGTTCATCAGTGAAATCAGGGCAGTCAAATCGTCCATCACACTGTCTGTCTTGTGGTATACAAGAGCCATCATAGCAAGTCCATTGGTTACTGGTACAGGCTGAATGGGAATAATTTGTAGTCATTCATCAAGATTAATTGTAATATAAATAATTTTCATAATTCAACGAAAAATAGCAAATAGGGCATAAAAAAAAATAAACATTACGAATAAGTAAAATGTTGTACAACCACTTTCGCTTTATATCATGGGAGGAGGAGAGGAAGGAGAAAGGACAAAATATCTAAAACATGCTGAGATAAGATATAGTATAACATGTCCAGAGTTATATGCACTGTTGATTTTACCAAACAAAGCCCTAGAATCTCTCGATCATACTAACGTAACTTTATTTGAGAAGGACAGAGCAAGTCGCAACTGGACAATTATTGACCAATCACCATCAGTGATGGTTCACGATGTTGTTTGTTAACGTTCGTGCTTAACGTATTGACGGGCCTTATTTCATTACATCATTTATACATTGGGTGAAAGCAGATAAGCATATATATCTGTGTATTAAAGAGTTGATTATAAATTCTACTCCTTAACATTACCTCAATTGATTACTGATATTTTATATATCGTGTAACGGTTACAAATAACTTGACGCCTACCTATTTCAGTAGAATCAGATATTTCTTTTGAACCAAGTTTCTTGTGAATGGTGCATCCTTGTGATCAGTGTTGGGATCTGTTTTTTTTTTTTTTTTTTTATTCCTTCCGTAATTTTGATGATGGGATTTACTTACAAAATTTGATAACATAACATAGCTGATAACCCGACTGCAGTACGTGACAGGAAGACCTTGAAGTCAAACTCGTTTTCTACATGTTGATAATTGATATAACCTGGGTATACAAAAAAAAATAAAAAATAAATAGAAAGAAATCTTTATAATGCCGCTCCCGTAAAAAGTTACTGGAAACGACACAAAACGACAAACTTCATAAAATTGAATTTAGCAAGATATATGTGAAATTTCCATTTGAGATAAAGAGAGAGAAAAAAAAAAATCAAAGGACAGACCAGCTTTGTTTAGTGAAGAATAGGATATTTGAGTGTCATTGAAAAAAAAAAAAGAGGTAGTTGTATAGGATGCATCGAGAAGATAGATAAATAAATAGTTTTATGTGTTGCATTGAATAATACAGAGTTTACTCTGCATCATTCGAAAATTATAGGCATTTTGGGATTTGAAAGAGGGGAAAGAGAAGAGGATGACTGTGGCTTAGTAGCCGACAGAGAAGGCGGAATTTAATCAGAAAGGATGAAATCCTTTTTGTTACAAACAGCATTCCTAAAATCAAGGGCACGAGGAGCGTCAAAAATATCATGAATCCAGTCACCATCAGGAGAAATGTTAGAGGGGCGTTGAAAGATGACATGCAAGAGCATTACCGGGCCTAGTACGTCATGAATTGAGAATCCCTTGCTTGGACTCGATGGCGCATGGAAGAGAGACCACACTTTTTCACGGAGAGTCTCAGTGCACTCCATCTTTGGGCACCTAAGATGGAGATGCATGGCATTATTCTGTACGACTCCAAGTAATCGAAAAAGGGTGTCATTGATTCCCGGTAGAGGAGGAGCACTATAGTCAATTATTAAGCGGATGGCAGCAATATAGAAAAGACTGACTTGATTGAAGCTCCATCACCTCCTTGAGATAAATATCGTAAGGTCTTAATTCGAGCTACGGTTCATTCTTGCATATGTCGGACGCGTGTCTTCGGTGATAGAGTAGAATATAGCTAAACACCAAGATAGTGAAATGCTGTAGAGTGCGGGATGGCAGCTACTCCAAGTTGAAGAGGTCATTTCTGGAGGCGGCAAACCAAAAGTCATGGAGCATGACTTGTCAGGATTGATTTTGTGCCCAAGGGAAGAACAGCGCTGAAGAGGTATCATTGCTTCATATTGTCGCCAAGGAACACGTAAGGCCAGATCGCCGGAATAGCAGAACAACTATATTTCAGATCCATAGGAGATGCCGAAGATAGTCTCCGTGAATATCTTAAAAGGGAAGGGACTAAGACAACTAACTAGCGGAGTGTCTAGTTGGTGATGATGTGGTGGTGAAATGTATTCGAGCCTTGCGTTCGGTCAGAAAATCGAATGAGGATATTGTGGTGCTACACTGACGCTGCTAGGCAAAAATTGTGAAACCCTCCCACTTGCCATTGAAGACGAGCAAGGACAATGCAATACAGATAGACGTGCAGCAGAGGAGGGAGATCGTTCGTGCCTCCATGCCTTTTATAATATATATATATATATATATATATATATATATATATATATATATATATATATATATATATATATATATATATATATATATATATATATATATATATATATATATATATATATATATATATATATATATATATATATATATATATATATATATATATTGAACGCGAATACGGGCAGGCGATTCGCTCTTACACATGTTTCATTTAAAGTAATCGCTAGGTCAGCATTTAATATTTTCCTTTAAGATGTCTTTTTTATATCTAACAAGAGACTTCGAAATTTGATTAATAACTTCGCTGCAGCTAGTCATGTTTGCTATATTGCGATTTCAGGTTTATTAACCCTTCTTCGGTAACTGTGGAAGGACTGGACACGCTGGGGAGGCTGGTATTTATGGCGTGGCTCTGAGCCGTAAGAAGCACTGATTGGCTGGCAGCGCGACTGGTGGGGTCCTTGTGTGGTGGCGGTGGGGGAGGCGCTGATTGGTTGGCTCCGGTTTGCTGGAAGGCTCTCTCTGTAGCGGCGGTGCTTCTTATGCTTGGCAGATTGAGCTTGGGGTTGAATTCTTTAATGTATAATGTTTCAAGTATTGCAGGATGTTACACATCTAGACACATCTAAGATTTCAGTGTTTTTTTTCTAGTTCTTTTCTTGTGATTTTGATGCCGTGTTGTTGCTGTACGTGTATTCTTGGGGCTCTGGATGTAAGGTGGCAGCTAAGCCATCGAGACAGCTTCGTCGTCGTCATGCCGATGTAAGTTGAAGGAGGACAGTTTCCTCGTTCACAGTTGAACTTAAACACGGCACGTAACTTCTGGCTAAAATACATAATTATCTTTAGTACAATATTAAAAATACATAATTAAAAAAAAAGAAATAAGAGCAAAAAATTATAACACATTATTGTCTACTTGTGTTACTACTTTTTGCTCTTATTTATTTATTTTTTTTTTATTCTACCTTTTTAATATTGTACTAAATATGATTATATATTTTAGCCTGAAGATGCCTTCTGTGAAGCTGAAACGTTGCAAGTAATAAAGGGAAGAAAAGAAAGAACTCCGGATGTTTTCCCTATTATATATATATATATATATATATATATATATATATATATATATATATATATATATATATATATATATATATATATATATATATATATATATATATATATATAATAGGGAAAACATCCGGAGGTCTTTCTTTATATATATATATATATATATATATATATATATATATATATATATATATATATATATATATATATATATTCTTGGGGCTCTGGATGTAAGGTGGCAGCTAAGCCATCGAGACAGCTTCGTCGTCGTCATGCCGATGTAATTTCTTTGATTTTTAATAGATTTTTATCAGATATTGCATTTATTCATGAAAACTAAAAATTATACAAATAAAATACTAAGCATGGCATTATATTAAGAAGAACTGATAGAATTAAATGAAACTGAAAGTCTTAAAAATTTTCCTATTCGCCAGAATGTCAGGCATGTATCAGTTACATATTGATCATTTAAAAGTAACAGTAGCTCGCTATGTAACACGATTTTTGTCTTTGACAAGCAAGTGCTATTTTCCAGCTCTTTCCATTGTAAAACGATAGAAAATGTCCATTGTTCCTCTCTAACTTTGCTCTTGTGGCTTTTACAACGATTTTCTGCCCCAAAATAGCTAAATCTCATCATTTTCACCATTTTTTTGACAAAAAAAAAATCAAAATGACTCAGAAATTTATTCTAAAACTTCTGAAACTAGTTTTTAGGATTAAAAATTAATACTTTTTCTTGATTTGCGTGAATACAACAAATCACTTTCACGTATGAGTCCCCAACTCTAGTCTCCCATAATGTTTTCATTGGAGGATCCCTGATATCTCTGTTCAAAGCTCGTTATAATCTTGATGGAAGGGCTCCCTTTGTTCCTCTGAATATGCTCCCATATTCTCCTTGAAGTTGTCGAGGTGAGTATCCAAGATATGGACCTTCAAGGACATTCTGCACCATAGCTTTTTTACTAGTGTCTCAACCAGTTTCATATAGTTATTAGCCTTATTGTTGTCAAGAAAGGCACAGCACATGAAACACTTCCAATCTTTTTTCTCATTTTCTGTGAACTTCTATAGAAATTCTGAGCACTTCATAATTTTCCTTGCTTGTGGTTCAATGAAGATACCAAGTTTCACCTTAGCCTCTGAAAACTTAGGAAAGAAGTCTTGAAGATATTTGAAGGCAGCAGACTCCTTGTCAAAAGTTGTAACAAACTGTTTCATGAAACCCAGTTTGATGTGTAGTGGAGGAAATAAAACCTATTGAGGATTCACCAATGCCTCATGTTTGATATTGTGTGCTCCCACCGTAATATCAGTCCTTGGAGGCCAGTGCTTTCTCTGGTAATGTGCTGCTCTGTCTCTACTGTCCCAAAGGCAAAGAAAACAGGGATTCTTGTTAAAACCTCCTTGCAGTCCCATCAAGAAAGCCACCATCTTGAACTCTCCAATAAGTTCCCAGCCATACTTGTTGTTCAGGGTTTCTAGTAGAAGCTTTAAACTGCTGTAGACCTCCTTAAGATGCACATAATGAGCAAGAGGCGTAGATGGACAATTGTTTTCATTGTGTAGAAGTACAGCTTTCAAGCTTTTGGGGGAACTGTCAATAAAGAGTCTTCATTCATCTGCATTGCACGCACTTCCAATAGCATCAAACAAGCTTGATACATCATTGCAATAGCATAGCCTGTCGTCCTTTGCAAAGAAGCTGGAGAAATGTTTGTAACATTTACTTTGGCTGATCACTTGAACAGTATCATCAAGTAAATCCGATTCCTTCAGCCTTGAAATCAAAAGCTCACCATTCGACTTTGTCAAACCAAGATCTCTGATAAGGTCATTGAGGTCTCTTTGGTTTGGGTAGTAAGGATTCCTCTCAACTACAACTGTATCTGTGATGTTACAGTCTTCCTCTATGTTTAGCTCATCTTTTGACTTGTTTTCTTCTGATAGTTGACTTCTTTCTGGATGAACTGGTACAGGAAGATCAGCACTGTGTGGTGCTGGTGCAATGGATGATGGAATGTCTGGATACAAAACAGTAGGTGCATTTTTTCCCAGATCGTCGTTTGGAAGGATCCAAAATACAGAAAAAGCAGTCAGTTGAGTGATGAGTAGGTTCATGCCATATTCTAGGAATAGCAAATTTCATGGCTGTTTTCCCCTCTATACCAGCCTGTAAAAAAACAACACTATGAGTTTCTGTTAAAAAGTCACAGCCTGCCATCTATAGACAACTCCCTTCCTGCACACTAAACTACAAGCACATAATAACACACACACCCTTCACTGAAAAATTAAAAATTATCATGGCTACTCCTATACCAGCCTCGAAGTCTCCATCTGGGAAGGGGATCACAAATTTCCTCAGGTCGGACTACTCTTCTGATAAAGACACTCTTGACACCACCCTCAACTTTTTTTCATTAACTTACGAAACATTTGCGGTCTAAGATCTAATTTTCAATCTGTAGAACACCACTTCTCCTCTTTTAAATCTCACTTTCTTTTCCTCACTGAAACTCAGTTGTCTGAGGCAACAGACAGTAGTCCCTTTTCTGTTCCCTCCTACTTTCTCTATCCACATTTTCGATCCAAATTTGGATGTTGAGTTTATGTGCGCAACGACTTAACCTGCTCTCGTGCCCACGCTCTTGAATCTTCCTAGTTTTCGACCATCTGGCTACGACTACAGAGTCAATCTCAAACTAAATTTATCTGTGCTGTATACCTCTCATCTAACTCCTCTGACTATAAGAAATTCTTTGACTACTTAACGTCGAAAGAGGAGCACATTCTGACTCTCTTCCCTTTTGCAGAGATATCCATTCTTGGAGATTTCAATGTTCACCACCAGCTTTGGCCTTCCTCTCCCTTCACTGACCATCCTGGTAAACTAGCCTTCAACTTTGCTATCCGCCACGACCTAGAGCAATTAGTGCAACACCCTACTCGTATTCCTGACCGTCTTGGAGATACGCCCAACATTCTTGACCTTTTCCTGACCTCTAATCCTTCTGCTTATGCTGTCACCCTCTCTTCTCGGTTGGGCTCCTCCGATCACAATCTCATATCTGTATCTTCTCCTATCGCTCCAATCCCTCCTCAGGATCTCCTAAGCGAAGGTGCCTCTGGCATTTTGCCTCTGCTAGTTGGGGGGAACTGAGGAGGTCTTTTGCTGATTTTCCTTGGAATGACTACTGCTTCCGTGTCAGAGACCCTTCTTTGTGTGCCGAGCGCATAACAGAGGTGATAGTGTCTGGTATGGAGACGTACATTCCTCACTCTTTTTCTCGACCTAAACCTTCCAAACCTTGGTTTAACACAGCTTGTTCTCGTGCTATACATGATAGAAAGGTGGCCCTCAAAAGATACTTAATTAAGTCTTCCATTACCAGAATCTCATGCACTTTATACTTCTGCCTGAAACCATGCCAAGTCTGTTCGCCAACTAGCCAAAAACTCCTTCATCAATAGAAAGTGTCAAAATTTTTGAAGATCTAACTACTCTCGTGACTTCTGGCATCTAGCCAAAAATATCTCCAATAACTTTGCTTCTTCTTTTTTTTTCCCCCCTCCTTTATTTCAACCAGATGGCACCACTGCTATTACATCTATCTCTAAAGCTGAACTGTTCGTTCAGACCTTTGCTAAAAACGCTACCTTGGACGATTCAGGGCTTATTCCTGCCTCTCCTCCACCCTTCATGCTACCTATTAAAATTCTTCTCAATGATGTTTTCCATGCCCTCGCTGGCCTAAACCCTCGGAATGCTTATGGACCTAATGGGGTCCTATTGTTCTCTAAAACTGTGTCTCCGTCCTTGCACCTGGCCTAATCAAACTCTTTCATCTGTCTGTCAACATCTACCTTTCCTTCTTGCTGGAAATTTGCCTACATTCAGCCTACTCCTAAAAAAGGTGACCGTTCTAATATCTCAAACTACAGTCCTATTGTTTTAATTTCCTGCCTATCTAAATTTCTGAATCCCTCCTGAACAACCGCTCTACTGGTGATCAAGGCCGCTCTACTGGTGATCTTCTGGCTTTCCTTACTGAGTCTTGGTCATCCTCTTTTAGAGATGTTGGTGAAACTTTTGCTGTTGCCTTGAATATATCAAAAGCTTTTGAGAGTCTTGCACAAAGCTTGGATTTCCAAACTACCCTCCTAAGGCTTCTATCCTTCTCTCCGTAATTTCATCTCAAGTTTCCTTTCTGACCGCTTTATTGCTGCTGTGCTAGACGGTCACTGTTCTTCTCCTAAATCTATTAACAGTGGTGTTCCTCTGGGTTCTGTCCTGTCACCCACTCTCTTTTTGTTTTTCATCAATGACCTACTAAACCAAACTTCTTATCCTATCCACTCCTACGCTGATGATACCATCCTGCACTTTTCTATGTCTTTTCATAGACGTCTAACACTTCATGGAGTTAACATTTCACGCAGCGAAGCCACAGAACGCCTGACTTCTGATCTTTCTAAAATTTCTGAATGGGGCAGAGCAAACTTGGTATTGTTCAATGCCTCAAAACTCAATTCCTTCATCTGTCAACTCCACACAACCTTCCAGACAACTATCCCCTCTTCTTCAATGACACTCAACTGTCCCATCTGTCAGTATGTCCTTTACTTATAATCTGAACTGGAATCTTCACATCTCATCTCTAGCTAAAACAGCTTCTATGAAGTTAGGTGTTCTGAAACGTCTACGCCAGTTTTTCTCACCTCCCGCGCAGCTGCTAACTCTGTACAAGGGCCTTATCCGTCCATGTGTCTAAATATACTTCACATGTCTTGGGGGGGGGGGGGTTCCACTCATACCGCTCTTCTAGACTGGGTGGTATCAAAAGCTTTTCGTCTCATCAACTCCTCTCCTCTAACTGACTGTCTTCATCCTGTTTCTCATCGCCGCAATGTTGCATCTCTAGCTGTCTTCTACTGCTATTTTCATGCTAACTGCTCTTCTGATCTTGCTAACAGCATGCATCCCCTCC